>NC_056746.1:625641377-625941377 GCF_019279795.1 Protopterus annectens
AAGGCCTCAGAGAATACCTGGGCTTTGCAAGGCTACAATGTCTTCCACACCTTCAAACCACAAAACAAAGGTGAGAACCAAAGCAGGCAGTGTTTCTATCTAAATTCACCTCCCGACTAGTTAGACAGGAGAATTCCATAGAGTTCCTCCAATTTCAGATTACTGTGGGTAAGACCTCCATTCAAGTCACAGTTAGTTATAGATCCCCCTCCATGGATCATGATGTATATGACGCCTACATGACCAAATTGGAGTCTATCCAAATACTGCCAAACACTCTGGTCATGGGAGATTTCAATTATCCTACCATCAACTGGGAAACCTACTCTATTCCTAACTCACTAGCACAAAAGTTCCTTGACTTTGTTAATTCAATTGCCCTGGATCAAATCGTTCAAACCCCAACATGAAGAACAAACATACTAGATCTGGTCCTCACTAACATGACAAACAGATGTACTACCGCAAATGTCGGACCCTTATTAGTTAAATTGGACCACAAATCAATCACCTTCAAACTGGCACTAACACCAGAACTCACAAAGGGTGAAGTCAGACTAAAAAAACTTCACCAAAGCAAACTATACCCTCCTGCAGGAAGGTATAAATGCATTGCAGGCCCCACCCGAAGCTGAAAGTTGCTGTGAAGTAAATGAAAATAATGTCATCTGTGTTAGCATGTCTGGCAAGAGATTTGTGCTTATTCACAGACTAACTTGTATTGTATTATATATCAGCATACCTAATTATGAAAATGTAAATACGTTTTAAAATGTTGAGTGTTTTCCAAACAGGATATTTACAGAATCTGTCACTGTTTTGCTACATTTCTAACTGTGCATGTTTGAGAGGGGAATTCTAAAGTACAAACTGTGGAGAATCAGTTGCAGTGAGTGAGCAAGTGATGTCACTGGAATGTTCCTAGTTGCTAAGAGATTATTTAAATAGCTGACTATTATAATTTGAAATTAGACAGTTGAGACTTCAGTTTGTCAAGTACTGAGAAGTCAGCAGACACCAAGAATAGAGAACTCACCAAGAAAACTGTAAGTTTGCCTTGGCCTTGCTATTGTATCTTAGAGCTGACCAGGGACAGTATTTCTTTAGTTATATCAGGAAAGTTTCATTATTAAGATAGAGTTTTTCTTGAATAATGGATTCTTATCCTGCAGTTTGCTTGACATTTCTGGCGACTGAATTCTAATGTTTATTGAGAGTTTTGATTTTCAATCTTGTAATCATTTTTACTTCTCATTAAATGTTTTTCATTATTTTACACTGTGGCTGGAAAACAGTGTTTTTCATTACAGATTAGAGAGTGCTTCTACCTATTTGATACTCCCCAGGTCATCCTGAGGCCTGGCTGTTCTGATCATAGCTATCATTCATTTTGATAATTCTCATAATTGGACACCTCTTTTGAAGGGCATGAAGACCCTCTGATTGGTGGCAAAGTTTCTGTATTTATTTTTTGAGAGAGAGACAACTAGAAATATGTGTCAGGCTTTCTCAAAAGTGTTTGAATGTGTGAGATTTTGAGTGTAGTCTTAAACTGGCACACTTTGCTCTGAAGTGTGCAATAAGAAAAATACATTTTGGTGGACACAGGTACATAGTCCAGTCCCAGAAAAACAGAGCATGTTCCTTTTGTGCTCTTAGGAGAAACCTGTGAAATATTACTTTTAAGTGACAGTTTCATATTCACAGGATCATAGGAAGTTACAAGGCTATTGGCCCTGAGGCCCTTACAAGCCTTGCCAAGAATTTAGCCCATGTTTCAACAAGTCAGCACCCTATGCCACTGTCCAGCAGGGACACAGTTGGAATCCCAGGGGTGTATTTTCTGTTCCCCTTCCAGCTCTCCAGGCTACGCTTAAAAAGGTTTAAACTCTGCTTTATGTGGAGAGGGAGTCTATTTCACAAAAGAGGGAGTCTCTGGGACAAAAATGTGTTCCGCCAACTAGTCCTATTGAAGTCACAGACCAGGTTGAGGTCACACATGCGTGTTACTCGAGTGGAGCCTGACTTGCAGATATGCAGCAGTCCCATCAGGGCATGGTCTGAGATAGCTTTGTATGTCAAACAAAGGTCATCTCTGAAGAGTCTGTACGAAACTGAGTAGAGGGACAGGGCTTTTAGCCTATCTGTATAGGGTAGATGTTTGAGGCCCTGGATTCTCTGGCTGAGTAACCTCTGTGGTCTCTCCAGATTCTGCCTGTACTTCATGAGGTACATGCAGAAAGGGGCATTGTACTCAATAATGGGTCTTATAAGGGAAGCATACAGGGATGTTATGACCACCTTGTCTCTGGATGAGATACCCTTACTAATAGGTGGGAAATGTAGAAAGCTTTCCGTACAACAGAGGCAATATGGTGGTCAAAACTCAGTTTGCTATAAACCTGGGTGCCCAAATCCCTCACGACTGATTGTGTGCTTAGTACCTTATTATCAGTGTGATAATTTGTAAGGATGTCACTCTATCCAAAAGAGATGATGATGCATTTTTTGGCATTCTGTTTGAGGCCATGTTTCTGGCACCAGTCATTTGTTTGGACAAGACCTTCTTGGAGGATATCCACATCACTAGGGGAACTGATGACAGCACTCTGCTTGCAATCATCTTTAAACTTGGTCAGTCATAGCCCACTAAATTTGGCCTGCACCTCAGAGAAGTACATCCCAAACAGCAGAGGCCCCAAGACCGATCCCTGGGGTACACTGCTTGTTATGGGTCTACTACTTGAGGTGGCTTCCCCTATTTTGACTAGGTGGGTTCTATCAATGATCCAGTTTGCAACCCGTCTGGTAACATAGGGATTGAGGCCTAGTTGAGAGAGTTTATCTATTATACCAGAGTGGGGAATAGTATCAAAGGCTTTGGCCAGGTCAAGGTAGGCGGTGTGCATTGTCTTCCCCTCGTCTATGTCCTTGGTGACTGTTTCAAAGAAGTCAACCAAATTTAACAGGTATGACCTCCCCTTGACAAAACCAGACTGTGTGGGATCAAGTGTCTGGAGGTTGCCAATGTCCTTGTTAATGAGGTCCATGATAATTCACTCCATGGCCTTGCAGATCAGGTTAGTTAGTTTGATGGGTCTATAATTTCCTGGAACGGTGGACACTCCACCTTTGTGCAAAGGGATGACAGTAGCTGTCCTCCACTCGACTGGATGAAGCCAATACTCAGGCTTTGGTTAAATAGGGTGCCTAATAGTGCTGCAAGTTGGATGCAGTCTGGGATGTTATCAGGTCCTATGTAGGCTGTATTTTTTGCCTTTGAGAGTGCAGTGATGACTTGCTCCCTAGAGATAAGGGGAGAGAGGACAAGTAATGGGAATGTCCTGTTTTACTGCTGGGGAGAAAGTAGTGACCTTTTCACTTAACCTGTCTGCCAGCAGGTTGGCTATATCTACATCGTTTGTGTATGCAGTGTCCTTGACCACTAGTTCTGAGCAGATCTGGGAGTTTCCCTTGAGATTGCAGACATATATGAAAAAGGCCTTATGATAGTCTTTAGTAGATGTGGCCAGTTTGGAGTCGAAGTTTGCTTTGGAGGATTTCACTAGTACTCTTATTTGTTCAGGCTAAAGAGATATTGCTTCCAATTAGACACCTGCTTCTTCTTGGTCCTGGAGAAAACATTTTTCCTGTTATTATAGAGGTTATTTATTGTAGATGTCCACCAGACAGGTTTACTTTTCCTTGAAGAGGATAGTTTCATCCTGTCTGATATTCCTGATTCCATGCAACTATAATAAATGTACAGTCTATATTAGATCACCGAAAAGGATAAATATTGAACGGTCACATAAGCGAACACACAGAAACTCGGCAATGCTACTGTGGGTGACTACCCCCCCTAACTATATATTCCAACTCCGAGATCACACTACAGTGAAGAAAGGGTAAGTATTCCGATCTTCACTGTACTGCAATCAAAAAAAAAAAAAAAACATCGAATTCCTGCATATTCGTTCATGTAAGCATTCAATATTTATCCTTTTCTGTGATCTAATATACACCCTAAATGCTTATATAGTACTTTGGTGTAGGTTTGGACATATGTGCCAGGTTCTATGGAGGGGGCTATGAAGCTGTTTATACCTTACCTCAGGAGATGGTAATCAGCTTTGGAGAAGTTTTTTTTTTTACCCTAGCTGGGGGGGAGGGGGTGACTACGAGCGTGACTGCTTTGCAGTTGGATCTTACCTGGGATGATGACATTGTAGGAATGCTGCAGTGGCTACTCATGTTGGCTAATACCAAGTCCAAGATATTTTCACCTCTTGTGGGGGTGTCAACCAACTGGTCCAAGGTATTTGCATTGACGAAATCAAGGAATTTCTGGACATTTGTGTTTTGGCATGAGTGTGTCTTCCAGTCTATGGGTGAATAGTTAAAATCGCCCAAGATCAAGGTAAAGGGTTAAATCTTGATAGATTCAAAGAGGTCCAGACAGGTGGAGTGGGCATCTTGAGTCAGAGTTGGAGGTCTATAGCTAGCTATGATTTGACTAGGGGTCTTGTCACTTGTTAACTGCACCTGGAATGTTTCCTGTGCATCATATTGTTTGACCAGCCTAGAAGGGTGTATGTCTTTTATATATATATATATATATATATATATATATATATATATATATATATATACACACATTGCAAGTCCACCTCCTTTTATTTTGCTGCTCACAGTTTGGGGTCTGAATGAATGATAGGATGAGTAAACTGGTATGGGTTGGGGTGCACAACGCAGCTTTGAACAAGGTTTCTGTGACTGCACAAACGTCAGCTTCTTCCAGGGTAAGAATGCTTGCAACGAGTGCAGTTTCATGTTTAGACTCCTAGCATTTAGCAGCATGACCTTTAACTTACTTTTGATGAAATTTTCATGTTGGTAGTTTTGACCCAATGGCACCTGCCTAAAAAAGGCACTATCGGGGAGGCAAGAGCCCTTGCTAGAAGTCTAAAGCCCTAGGGAGACAGATGCAGGCCATCTCTGGCAAAGCATCGTGGCTTGTCAATCATGTCATCCCAGGCTGTCAGGTACTGGATCCCTTGGAATGACACCAGAAACTAAGCCAATTATTAAAGACAATAATTTTCTGTTTGTATTGAGGCATCATTATGGGTGACAGTAGAATGTTGTTTAAGACTAGGAACATACCTGCCTGAGATACACACTCAGCGAGCTTGATCATTTCTCTCTTCATATAGTCCAGAGAGGTATGTCTCAAGTCATTCACTCCAACATGGACTATGACAGAGTCATAACAGTACTTGTTGAGAGACATGAGTGCATTGGTGATATGGAGGATTTTGGCACCCAACAAAGTAACTGTGACTTTCTCCTTAACCAGCCTGGTGAGTTGCGTCTCACAATGGACTCGCCCATAACTAATATGTTGGGTTTATGTTTAGGCCTTAGTGGATGTGAGACACAGGTGTGTGAACTGTGTGTGGTGTGGTGGGCAGTAAAGTCTGCATGCGTTTATGCCTTGGAAATCTCTTTTGTTTGGGTATGCTTTTGTGAGGACCTCCTCATATGTGGGGGTATGTTGTGCAGGTGTGGGTGGTGTTTGAGGTGTGGTGTTCATGTTGCCAACCTTCTCAGTGCCAGATATACTGGTTTGTGGGGAAGAGAGCAATGACACTAGGTGCTTGATGTAATTGCATCTCTCACAAATAGTGTTCCTAGGTTGTAGTAGTAGAGGTTTGTCCATGTACATGAGGCAGTTGCTACATTGTCTCAAAATGCCCATATCAACCAGACCGGCAGGAGAAAATATAGGAAATTGTCCAGCCATATTTGTCAGAAACTGAAAGAGCTGAGAGGGTAAAGGGAGGATGGTCTAAGAATAGTACTACTAGATGATAACACAAGTGCTACTAAGGGAAAATTTGTAGCTGGAATACCTCAAAAAGGGTTAAAAAAACATGCATCTTAAGCTCTGGATGCAGCAGACCTGCATCTAGACTATGCTACTCCATTTTAAGGTTAAGAACACGGTAAAAAAAAAAAACATAATGATGCACAGATTAATCACTTACAGTCCAAAGAACAGAACTTGCAGTATGAAAAACTACAGTTAAACAGCAATGAAATGAGTAAAATGCAGTTAAACAGTAATGAAATGCAGTAGATGGCAATGAAATATAGTTAATCAGTAGCTCACAATCACAACAGTAACAGACAGCACAAATAAAGCAGCAATTCAGTAGAATACTGTCATCAATTTAATGAGGCTACTAACAAGCAGTAATAAATATGGCAAACTAAACGCAGATGAACTCCTAAGCACAAGCAGCAAAACGAAGTAGGAAGAGGTACAGTTTTTTTAGTAGAAAGTGAGGAGACAGAAGATATGATAATTCAAGGTTGAGAAGCTAAAGGGGTGGGCCTTTACTAAGTTATCACTATAAACAGTAGAATGAGCTGATGTAATGTGACTGGGGGGAGTGTCCAGTATCAACTTTATACTAGAGGTGGCCAACTCAAACCCACCAAGCTTTAAGACCACAACTGGAACTGGGCAGGTGGGTGGGGAAAAAAAAACAGATTAAACAGATATACAGTAAAACAGAAGTGCAGAAAACAGTTGAGTCAGTAGTGAGAATTGAAGCTCCTTAATTACTGACCCAAGATAGTAAAGGACATCATTTAATTGTTGGCAGTGTGGTGAGGTATAGCCGGACATCACAGTGATAACTGCATCAAAGCTTACACTAAAGCCCTGTATCATCACGTATAGACTCAGTTATCCCAGACAGAATCAAAGCTAGAGCCCCAAGTAAAAACAAGCTGCCCTGGTGGACATCCAGCATCAACAAACTTTACAGCAAACACAAGTAGTTGCTGTCTAGGAAAACTAAAGCGAGGCCCCAGCAATGGAAAAACACCCACTTCAGCCTCAGCAGACAAATAAGACAATATGTCAAATCCTCTAAGGGTAACTTTGAGAAAAACTTAGCAATCACAGCCAAGGATAACCATATGGCCTTTTACAGATACTTACCAGCCTAAAATATAGGACCCAACTAGTGTATCATACACAGAGATCCTGCAGAGATAGCAAACCTGCTGGAGGACAGATTTGGCAAAAATTTCAACTCCCTTATCCCCTCCAAACTTATTGTAAACCTTGGCCCAACTTCCCCCCCACCCACAACAGGTCATTAAATCCTTGTCTAAAGCAAGAAACACAGCCTCTATGGGACCAGATGGCAACCCAGGGAACCGCAGACCCACATTTCTAACCAGCCTCATTTGTAAGGGCATGGAACATACGTATCATCATAGAACTCATAAATAAAGACATAGGTGACCTCTAAACCCTGGACCCGATGCAATTTGGCTTTGTCAAGGGCAGATCCTGCCCGTTAAACCGAGTGTATTTCTTCGAAAATGTGACCAGGGCCATTGACAAGGGCAAGTCTGTGCACACAGTATTCCTTGACTTGGCCAAGGCCTTCAACAAAATCCCACACTCAGGTACTACCGATAAACTTAGCAAATTGAATGTAACCCCCTTTGTTGTAAGATGGGTTGCCAACTGTCTCACAAACCAGTCACACATTACCAAAGTGGGTGACTCCACATCAACCAGCAGACCTGTCACCAGTGGGTGGCACAAGGGTCAGAGCTGGGCCCCCTATTGTCTGATATATACTTCTCAGACGTTCAGGCCAAAACTAAGGGTCTGTGGCTGACCAAGTCTGTGGACAACTGCAAATTGGGTGCAATTATCAAATCCCCAAATGATATCAGTATACTTCAGCAGGGTCTTACACAAATTAACAATTGGTGTTTTAATCACGGTCTCAAACTAAATGCAAAGAAATGCATCATCATTCCCATCAGTAAAAACAATGTCCTTTCAAACTATCAAATTAACAACATCCTATGTACCTAACAAGTGGTAAGTGATCTGGGATCACAAGTAGACTGCAACCTTAGGTTCGACCACCATATGTCTACTGCAGTAAAGAAGGCCTTCTACATGGCACACTTGATTAGTAAAGGATTCACCTCTAGAGCAAAGGCGGTTATAACCCCTCTACACTTGTCACTAATCAGATCCATACTTGAGTATAATATCCCTTTTGGCATATACCACACAAAGCACCTACAGCAATTGGGCAGACCTCAGAGGTTTCTAACAAACAAGATCAAGGGCCTCAGAGGTTTCTAACAAACAAGATCAAGGGACTCCAGTACGGGTATAACACAGACCAACTTAAGTCTCCGCCACTATACTTAGTATCATATAGGCTTCTTAGGAGAGACTTATGCCTAAAGATATATATATATTTATATATATATGTATATATATATGTAAATATATATATATATATATATATATATATATATATATATGTAAATATATACATATATATATATATATATATCTACACACCCACACACACACACACACACTAATACTTCAGATGTTCAAGCAGTGCTCTGTTGATGTCAGCTTTTTCAACTCATGTTAAAAATCTGTGTGTGTGTGTGTGTATGTATATATATATATATATATATATATATATATATATATATATATAAAATGTATGACAGATGTTCAAAGTATCCAAACTCTGAATGCCTGTTAACACTAAAACAGTCACAAAGATTCGAATACACTCCAGTTCGAATCACAAAAATTCAAAACAACATAAAATCTTTTTTTCTTTTTGCAAGGAAGCAGCACCCTGCTGATTATATATATATATATATATATATATATATATATATATCTATACCAATTCCAGGACTGCACTACACTGAAACAGGCAATCTTGGTGCTGAAAAAAACAATAGTTGATGCATTTCACTTAGCTGCACATTTTTGTTTTTCCAGTTCGGAATGTTACCACTTCAAAGGGTCGAAGGAACACACGCAGACGCACACACACACACACACCCTTCTTACTTATTTATTTTACACCAACAAAATTCTCATTATCCATTGAAATTTGCTTCATCTTTCATATAAAGTCATATGGTTATCTGTGCCTAATTACTGGTGCTTCTTAAAGAAAAAATATTCTCCCTGTCTAAGCACTTCTGATATGCACTGCACATGCAATACATTTAAAATAATGCAAAGTGTCAGCATTTATACATAAAAAAAAATATCCGTGTAACTGAAGCAATGCACTACAGTTTACCAAATTCAAATATTATGAACCAGTTACCTAATTATTCGGAATGAAAGGACTACTTTGTAGAAACATGAGATTTAATGGCCCTGAATTTTTTTATAATGCTAAGTTTATCTCCTGTAGTATACTCATGATTTGTGCAATGGTGTCACTAAACATTAGCACGTCTCGATATTTCAAAGAAAATAAATATTTGTTTCATTTTTTCCACTAACTACTGGGAAAAAAAAAGACTATATATGAAATAAGGAACATGACATAACAGAAACAATTTAAATTACGCAACTGTGAATTTTTAGAAATAAAGTGAACATAAGTATTTTTCAATGGATTAAATTATGGTTTGTTCTGCAAAATTTCATATTTCAGCAAATAATTCCCCATTCTGAGATTTGAAAAGGTATAACCTTAAATAGTGTAAATGAAGTGGTAAAGTCCCCATCCTACTCATCAAAAAACTTCCTGGCTTTTCTAGAGTGATATAGTGATGTTCACAGAGAGTTGTTTGTAATGAATTGGCAGATACTGTTAGAGATGGTCTGGAGTGTGACAATGTGTTTCTTGGAGGCAGACGCATAAAAGTACAGTTTTGTTTGTTTGTGTCTTTCGGCTTTTCCCGGTTAGGGGTCGCCACAGCGGAACTCCGGTCTGCTAATGATTGGCAGTAGAGTTTTACGTGCTGGCTTGCCGGGCCTAACACACAACCTTCAATGAAGGAACGCCCATTCACGCATGTCGCCACACAGAAGACGCTCTAACTGAGAATCGAACGGGCAACGTCTAACTGTGAGGCGACAATGCTACCGCAGCACCACCACCGCATAAAAGTACAGTTTTGTACCTACCATAAATGTAGATGTTCGAGTGTAAACACTGCTGCAGTCATTACACTTGGGTTATCCTGTCGTCAGGCGGTTCCCCAGTCGGTCTGAGTTCCAAAGTCTTGGTCCGGCGTCGGTTGCTGTCGCCTCCTCCCTGACGTCAGTGTGACAGGGGTGTATAATATGCAGCCGAAGCCATTTTCTTCAGTTTTTCTTGCCCCAAATGTTAGGTGCCCCCAAATAGGTAGGCAATTCAAATTGGTAGTAAAGTAT
This sequence comes from Protopterus annectens, assembly GCF_019279795.1. Taxonomy (NCBI): domain Eukaryota; kingdom Metazoa; phylum Chordata; order Ceratodontiformes; family Protopteridae; genus Protopterus; species Protopterus annectens. Next base: position 625,651,636 of record NC_056746.1, read on the forward strand.
ACATAAGAAAAGCAAACAACAACTTTCAGTTACCAGCAAATACTCCTCATAGGTGGTAAAGGGTAGAAGACATAGGTACGTACCAGCAAGTAAGAGGTGATGGAGGGAGGATAACCTGGACTGCAGCAGTATTTACACTCGAACATCTACATTTATGGTAGGTACAAAACTGTACTATGTTCATCGTGTTACACTGCTGCAGTCATTACACATGGGTAGAATCCCAAAGCTGAGGTAGGGTGGCTGGTTCTATAAGGCATTAGGGGTGGCTATAAGGCCCTGCAGCACAGCAGTGGCGAAGCGAGCTCTGGATTTGGAGTATAAAGGCAAATGGTAATGCTTGGTGAAGGTATGCACAGAACTCCATGTTGCTGCTTCCAAAAATATCCTTGGTGGGTACTCCTCTGAGGTAGGCAGTTGAAGTGGCTGTTGCCCTGGTGGACTGAGATCTAATGCTGCTAGGTACAGGTTTCCCATGGTGTGTATAGCAGAAATGTATACAATGTCCTATCCATTTTGAAATAATCTGTTTTGAAATGGCTTTTCCCTGTGCTCCTGCAGCATATGCTGCCAATAATTGCTCAGATTTTCTGAAAGCTTTGGTTTTGTCCAAGTAGAAGTGCGTAACTGCCTGTGAATGTCCAAAGAATGCAGTAGTCTCTCCCCTTTATTCTGTGGTTTTGGATAAAAAGTTGGCAAGTGAATAGTTTGGTTTAGAGCCACACTTGATACCACCTTTGGCATAAACGTAGGGTTAGTTCTTAAAGACACCCTGTCCTGGTGGAAAATGAGGAAAGGTTCCACTGCCATTAGTGCCTGTAATTCTGAAACTCTTCGTGCTGATGTTATTGCCAGTAGCAGAGCAGTTTTCCAAGAGATATATTTTAATTCTGCTGTGTTAGCTGGCTCAAAAGGAGGTAAAGTTAATTTTTCCAAAACAAATTTGAGGTCCCAAGTTGGAGTAGGTGCTCTACGGGGCGGTCTTATGTTTTTAGCCCCTCTGAGGTACTGTTTTAGCAAAGGATTAGAGAAAATTGGTGGATCCGTGTTGTAATGAGCAGAAATGGCAGAGGCGTGGATCTTGATGGATGAAAAAAAGAGGCCCTTGTCCAGCATCTCAGTTAAATACTGTAGTATCTGAGGAATGTTTGGGACAAGAGGGTCAAGGCTGTGAGCCTGGTTCCAGGCACAGAATCTCTTCCGTTTATCCGAATAGGCTTTCCTGGTACTAGGCCTTCTGGCCTCCAGAATGACATCCATAACAGCTTTGGAGAGAGGCATTGTTTGCTTGACTAAGGAATTTTCCATGCAGCTAGGTTTAAGGTGTTTAGCTGGCTGTGAAGTATCTGATTGTTGTGCGGAGTCAGCAAATGTGGGATTTGAGGCAAAATCCAGGGTTGTTCTTGTGCTAAGTTCTTTAAGATTGGGTACCAGTGCTGGCGTGGCCAGTCTGGTGCAATCAGGATCATCTTTGGCTCTTCTTGCCTGGCTTTTATGAGTACCTATGGAAGGAGAGGTAGAGGTGGGAAAGCATATACTTGTAGGTTTTTCCAGCTGAATGAGAGGGCATCCACTTTCCATGCTTGTGGATGGTAACTCCTTGTGCAGAATTTCTGTAGCTGGCAGTTCATTGGGGATGCAAACAGATCTATGTCCGGGCTCCACCATTTCTGTGTTATAATTCTGAATATTTCCTGGATTCAATTCCCATTCGTAGGGATCCATGATGTTTCTGCTTAAGTCGTCTGCCAGTGTGTTTTTCTCTCCTGCCAGGAATTGTGCTTGCAGATGAACTTGGTAGTCTAGAGCTGTGTTCCACAAGGTCAGGGCTTGTCTGCAGAGGGGGTAGGAGTGTGTGCCCCCTTGCTTGTTTATGTACCACATAACTGTGGTGTTGTCTGTCTTTAGTAACAGTTGTCCTGGATGCAGCAGGTCCTTGAAAGCTATAAGGGCATTTTGTACAGCTAGCATCTCTTTTTGATTAATGTGAAGATGCCTTTGTTCTGCAGGCCACTCGTCCTGCATACATTTTCCTGCCATGTGTGCTCCCCAGGCATAATCCGATGCATCTGTTGTCAGTGTTTGCCTGGCTGTGGGTTGAGTAAAAGGCTGTCCCTTGTTGAGGTGACAAGCTTGAGCCCACCATCGGAACTCCTGTTGAAGGCAAGGAATTAGTGGTATAACTGTTTCCAAACTTTGACAGTGTTGAGACCATACACTCTTTAGGTACCATTGTAGTTTCCTCATATGCAGTCTGGCATATGGAATTAGTAGTATGCAAGATGCCATGTAACCCAAGGCCTGCAGAATTTTTCTTGCAGGGATTTGGGTCTTTGTTGCCATCAACTGAAAGTATTGAGTCAGTTGTCCTTGCTTGTCTGGCATGAGATAAGCCATCTGGGCTGTTGTGTTCAAGCTGGCACCCAGGAATATTATCTCTTGTGAGGGCACTAGTTTTGATTTATTTTCGTTTACTGTGTACCTCAGGCGACTTAATAACTTTTTTACAAACGCCAGATGCTTTAGAAGAATGTCCTTGCTCTCTGCTTGAATCAGGCAGTCGTCCAGGTACGGATAAATCTGAATTCCTTTCTGTCTGCAAAATGAAATTACTGGTGCCAGGCACTTTGTGAAGACTCTGGGTGCAGTAGATAAGCCAAAGGGCAGTGCAGAGAATTGATAGTGCATTGAACCAGCTATGAATCTGAGGTATCTTCTGCAGTTTTGTCTGATAGGGACATGCAGGTTTGCCTCCTTGAGGTCCAAGGTCACTAGCCAAGCTTTCTTGCCCAGCATGGGAAGAAGCTGCTGTAGTGTCAACATTTTGAATTTCAGAACATCCAGGTAAGTGTTTAGAGAAGAAAGATCCAGAATGGGCCTCCAGGCTTTGTCCTTTCTGGGAACCAGAAAGAGTCTTGAGCAAAATCCTTGTCCTTGCTCCTGTGGTGGTACCTTTTGAATAGCTCTCATGTCCATGAGTGCTGTAATTTGTTTTTGAGCCTCTGCCCATTGATTTGATGGCAGATTTGGCATTCCTTTTAACCTTGGCAGAGTGTGGAAGTGGAACCTGTAACCTTGAGATACAATGTTGAGAACCCATTTGCCTTTGGTGATCCAATGCCAATTGTGATAGAAAAGTGCCAGTTTTCCTCCTAAGGGGGCTGCCAAGAGAGAGCTGTTTGGCAGCTGTAGTGGGAAGTCACTGAGGCTGCTTTTTATATGGTTGGGGCCTGTCTTCCCCTTCTTTCTGGCCTGATGCACCCCATTGTCGAGGCCTGTAAGGACCTTGTGGTTGACCTCTACCTCTTGGACGTCTGTATCTGCCCCTTTGAGGTCTGTCTGTGACTGGAAAGGACCACTTCTTTGTTGGCCAATTTCTGCTAAATCGAGGAGGCTGAACCTGTAAGAAATCGTTCACTGTTTGCATAGATTTTGCCTTATCCTCCATCTTCTTTAATACCTCTTTCTGCCTTAACTCCAAATAACACATCCCGCTGCAAAGGTGCATCCAATAATTTTGCTTTAACATGATCTGGTAGCATATGTTCTTTTAACCAAGCATGTCTTCTAATGACAGAGCCTGTAACTGCTGCTCTACGGGAGGCCTCTAAAGAATCAAAACCACATTGCAAAGTATGTTTTCCCACTTGTTCAGCTGCATGCAACATATCCTGCATTTCTTTAAAATTAGGAGGATCTGAATCTGGAAGCATTTTTTGTTTCAACTGTGACATCAAAAATTGCTGATATTTTAGCATGTGAAACTGGCAATTTAAGGCTCTCATTGCTAAAGTTGCAGACATATATACTTTCTTTCCCCATCTGTCTAATGCTCTGGAATTTCTGTCAGAGGGAACTGGGTTTTTTGCTGATGAGGCCTTAATCCCTTTGGGTCCCTGAGAAATAGTTTCAGGATCAGCATCAGGGCTTTTATACAGAAATTTGTGTGAGTCCGGGACTCTGTAATATCTATAAGGTTTAACTGGGGCTGGAGGTAAGGAGTCAGGATTTAAGCTGGATTCAGTATACACATCATCCACAATATCTAACACTGGTGGAATAGCAAGGGGTCTGTGTTGAGGTAATAAAAGGAAGTCTCTGAGCCTTTTCTTGGATTCTGAGTAATCCTGGCCTTCCCAATGGAAATGCTCCCTCATGGTATGTAAAGTTTCCCCAAAGGAGTAGTCCTCAGGCGGAGAGGCTGATGGAATTGATTCCTCAGCATCAGAATCCTCATAAGGGGGTAAAGAATATCCTAGGTCTGAGGATGAATCTGAAGAAATGGACACCTGGTCGGATGAGTCATAGTCTGCATCCTGTCTGGGCCTTTTATCAGGAGGGGATGGGACCCCCTGATCAGGGTGATTAGGTCTTCGGCCATTTTGAGCATTTGTTTCTTAGGCATGGAGGCCTGTCCTGGAGAATGATGTATTTGTTTCTTTGTTTTTAAGGGAGGCTTAGACTTAGCAGAGGGTTTAATGCTTAACTGAGTAGGTCTGAAAACACCCTCGGAAGCTGTGGATTGCTCAGCTATTTCGATTCCCTCTAAAGGGTTAGTTTCGGTAGGCTGAAAAAGGTGTGTGTTCCAAGGCCCAGCCAGCTCCACGTGGGAGTCGGAGGCGGCCTTTGGTTCTGCAGAAGTGGTTGTCAGGGGCTGCGAAGGCACCTCACTGAAAACCGGAGAACCGGCGACCGGCCTAGAAGAGGCCTCGTCGTCAGTTTTGGGCCTCTGATGCCTGTCCTTGTCTTTGCGCTTTTTATGTATTCCGGTCGTCGGTAGTTCCGATGGCATGGTGTAATTGAATTTTCTGCCAAAATAATGTCGGGCAAAATCAAACCGACATTTAATAGTGCGCTTGTTAAACCTAGCACAAAACCGACTACCAGTGACGTCGTGGTCTGGGCCTAGGCATGGGATACAACAGGAATGGAAATCCTTATGAGGTATTTGCTTCCCACAAGATATACAATTATTAACTTTTACTGACATCGGTCTGAGGCAAGAAAAATTTTCCCCAACGGGGTACTTAGCTTTGTAGAAGACTTCGGTTCTGGATTCGGAATGAAAATCTCAGGAGTCGGCCGACCGGCACTTGCGAACTGCTTTTGCTTCGGGCACTGCACGGCAAGAAAGACTGAAGAAAATGACATTGGCTGCATCTTATATACCCCTGTCGCACTGACGTCAGGAAGGAGGCAACAGCAACCGATGCCGGACCAAGACTTTGGAACTCAGGCCGAATGGGGAACCGCCTGATGGCAGGATAACCCAAGTGTAATGACTGCAGCAGTGTAACACGATGTACATCTGGAAGCCCATAATGAGGTTGAAAACGGATAACTCCTTTGCCAATGACTGCTCTGACTTGAATATGCATGAATAAAAATATTACATACAAAACAACAATCAAAATACTTAAGTAAAAGTAAAACGTACAAATGTAAATGCACAACAAATTATTATCCCCATTTGTTTCTATTATATATATTTTTTAAATAATAAAAATTGATGTTAGTGTTCATGCCTGATGGTGTAAAGGCATGCAGTAATGCTGCCACTTTTACTCATTCTGCTGTAAAGCACTATGAATAGTCCAACCTTTACTGTCTTTAGAAACAATCAACATTAAAAGCAAATGCCTTAAAATTATTGCATTGTATGTGTGTGTGTGTGTATTCATATGGTTCAATACAAAATACTTAGACCTCTCATGTATGACAGTGTACCAATGCTCAGAAGTACAGGAATCAAATTTACATGTAATATGAATCACAAGTACAGTAGATAGCTGCATACACTACATATTCTGAACTGTATGTAAATAAATGATCTGCTCACTTTACAAGTTGCGCACATATTCACAGAATAAAAATTGGCAACACCAGCAATATGATGACACTCACTCCAAGAGAAACATCTGAAAGTGCCTTGCCTACCTGGGATGAGGTATTTATTTCCTGTACCACTTTTAAAAATTTCACTGAATTTCTGTCCCTTTTGTAACTAAAAAAATAATCAAATTTTGTAATTTTCTATATTAACTGATAAAATTATCCAACTGCTGTAGACAATGTGTTGATGGCAAAACTATCTGCAGAACATGTGAATGGTAGTGAAACATTTCATAAGCGTGTTGTAATTTTTAATGTTTCCTGAAACTCATTTGTTTCTTCCACCCACAAAGGACCTCATCCAGTGGCTAAACTACCTGCACCCAACTGGCCCATTCGCAAGGCTAGGCAAAGCCTTACAGCACACTTGTTCCCCTCCAAGAATCCCAGTCAGCATTCCATTCCCAAGCAAGAGTCAAATGGGTAGGAAGCAAGCCAGCTTTCTGGTCTCGGGAGAGCCTACTCTGAGCACTCTCTTCCTCCCTTGGCAGCTCCTCTGAAGGAACATATGCCTTGGGTGCTGAATTCCTCTCAGCTAACTGACATGAATGCACCAGAAAAGCATGGGCTTGGAGGGCTCAAACTCCACTGGGTAAGATTTAGGGCACTTATTATGTCTCACCTTTGTGGAGAGTCAGACCTGCCTCCCTTCTCTCAGGGAGAATTAGCCAGTAGCAGCCACTCACTTCCATTCTCCCCAGCCAGCTCCAGTAACCACCCATGTCACTATCTGAGCATTAGTCACCTGCTGCATAGTCAGAAATGTATCACTCTGTGCCAAGGAGCTGGCAAAATTTTGTATTCAAATTTATATGGATCAGTTTATGTTTAATTACCTTTCACCGTATATTGTTCATTTAATAGTGTCAGTGGAGTAACAGGCAGCACATTTGCCTTTGCTGCAGAATGCTGTGGGTTTTACTCCCACACTAGGTAAATCGATTGCTGACTCTACGGTGATGCATAAAGGGGATGCTGCTCTCCTGAGTGTGCTGTCTTTCAGATAAGATGTTAAATCGAAGAACCATCTGCTTGAGTTGGTGGTAACTCAGGTGAATGTAAAAGATCCCACAACATCAAAAAGAGCAAGGGAAGTTTCCCGATGCCCTGGCCAAACTTCCCCTAATAGTAGAAACACCACCTCTCCTGTCCTCTGAAAAGAGTCTATGTGCCTACTGGGCCTAACCCAGTCAATAAAGGGTGGACAGAATAATAAATAAATAAACTCCTGGCCAAAAACCTCTGGATAACACCATCTTTAATTATCTGAAAACATAAATCCAGGTAGCATTTTGTAACAGCACTAAGATTTCTCCATAAAGGATACTACTCATAGAAGTAGGTTTACAAAATAACACACTGGTAATCAAATGTCTCAAATATTCCTTAATGTGATATCAAAATAATACTCTCAAATCCTGTAGTGCCAATAAATTTTAAAACAAACTGATTCAGATTTAGAGAATGTAAAAACTTCAAATATGCATGTATCTTCAATTTCCTTGACATGCAAAAATTAAATTGTCAATGAAAACACTACAAAATATTGCCTGATGTTGACAAAAGGAGCAAAGTATAAAAAGAATTTTTCAAAAAAAAGTCTAAGAATGTGTTAGCATAAATAGGGACAAATTGAGCCCTCACTGTTGTACCCGTCAACTGTAGAATAAAAAATTCTCGTTAAAAAATGTATGGTAGACAAAAAATTATTAAAGAAGGATTATTATTAGATCTGGAACCCACATCCAATAATCGAGAAACTGCCTGAACACTTACCTTATGGTGAATGAAAGCACACAAACTATCAACATCAATGATGGCACAAAAATAAGCATGTCACTGTAAGGATTTTAACTTTTGAAGTAAATCCTGGGTGTCACTCTGAAGGACCATTGGATGACCATTGGATAATTGATTTCAACACAGTTTTAAGCAACATGATATATATATATATATATATATATATGAATGGTAGTTGAAATAACTGGTTTGCTACATATGGTATTTTTGGTAAGGAATAAATGAAGAAGTGTGGATACGTAGTTTAAAGTGTATTCACTTGCTGCTTTGCAAAACTTCAAAATGGGATTCCTTCAAGAAAATCCTTAACCCTGATATAAATACAGATAAAAGTTTCCTATCTAAAACATTACATCATATTTCATTTTTAACAAATTCATACCTTTTTCAAAATGTTGACATTTGTGCATTTGGAGGTTTCATTTCTGCCTAAACGTGTCATACATGTTTCTCAACGAGGTCAATGGGATAAGATTAATAAATTGCATTTTACAATATTCTGTTACCTACCACAATGACCCTTCATGCTGTCCCCTCAAATACATCAGGCGTATACTGATGAAATACAAAAAAGGCATGCTACTCATCGTATTGTAGCAAAAAGAACCTTAAATAACCAGTAGTCAGCAAAAAACTGTAAACATTCAGTAGTCTTATTGGTACAGTTAACAAAAGCTGCAGCTGTTCAACCATACCTTTCCAAATTTAAAAATATGCTGTTATTAATAAAAATAAATCAACTCAAAAATATATTGAAACATTTTTCCCAGTATTCCACACAACCAGGTAAATACAAACAGGTGCCATGGCCCCATCGCCATACCTCTAACTTGCTAAAATTACTTATTATTAATAATTAACATAACTTCTTTAAAAGAGTACTGACCATGTTCCAATAACAAACAAGAGATCCACTCTCAGCCCATATCACATGAGATCAAAGTATTCAATGATATTACACCACTGGTCATCAATGTGTCATTACTTACATATTCCTCACTTGGTTTGCAAAATGAAAAGAATCCCTAATGTATGAGTCACACCTAGTGACCACATCCTTTAGCATTCTGTTCATAAAATTTAACTGGTTCCTGCTTTGAACCTTGACCATAAAAAGCAAAAATGGTGGTTTATCTTTTGTCACCCTGGGAATCCAAAAGATGACGCCTGCTCTATGTTTTAGCTAAAAAAATGAAATCAAGCAGCTCCTCTGTAATGTTGACATTCAAATTAAATCATTAAGCCACAAATAAATACATGTACTGACTTGATTAATGATTCTATGCCAGTCTTCTTTATTGTAAGACAAAAAAAAAAAAAAAACACTGACAATAAACTTAACAGTTTTGTATCATAATCAGGAGAGTTTGTTTTAACAGTTCCTCCACTGTATGCCTTCATAACATATACTGAACTGTCTGTATGGAACTAGTAAACTCTCTTTGTATCTAAGATTTGGGTCTTAGAAAAGCCCTGATATTGTGACTGTATAAGCTGAATTAGTAGTTTATTTTCAAAAATAAAAGATTACATTCCCTACTTCAAAAATTTCAGCATTCACCAAACCCAAAACCCTAGTTCATCTGGCTCAAAGATGACTATGACTGCAGCACTTTCTCACTCAGCACAAGCTTCAGTCACAACAACTATCACTTCTCTGGGGAAATGCGTATGATTTTTGCCTCTAACCTAACAGGACATAAACATGATATATGCCGGATATGGGCAACATTCTGCAACCATGATCAGAAGCCATATACTTACACCAAGTGCAAAATGAGTACATTGCAACTTGGCAGCCTGGCACTCAAATGGCCATGAAGGGCTGTTGGTGGGTCCTATCAATTACAGGGATATACCAACGAAACAGTACGACATTTTCTAAAAAATAAAATATGGAACATCAACTGTGGAATTCAGTTATAAACTGTAGTTAGTTTGTATTTTAATGTGCAGACATAGCAGTGCAGTTGCATCTTGAATTTAAGTTTTGGTAATGTTTTTCCCTTTTCTTTTTTCTGTATTAACATATCCAATGCTAGGAAACAACACTTTCAAGAACAAAAACAATGGTTCAGTTCATATGTTATAAAAGCAAAATATATCTAAGAATTTATATACTATTTACTTCCCTTCTGTGAGACAAATGAAAACTATCCTTGTTGCAAAACTAATGCTTTTACCATAATAAAGTAACAATCTGAAAGCCAAAACATGGTTTATGTACTCGTGACATTTCCAAAATAAAAAACATGAGCTTCATATCTTTTTGTACACAATGAGCCATTAGAATTTGCCCTCTTAAATAGGGTAAGGCTCCCTTTTCAGTGAAATCATCATAAAATGTCCACAAATAAATGCAACGAGCCACAGGGATTTTTTTAACAAATTCCCCTTACAAAGACAGAATCCCACCGAAAGCCCGATCAATAGCTGCCATTCTCCAAGTGAATACCACTTTCAATATACACCTCTATTTCAGTGTGATGACAAATTAAGGTCATATTAACATATATCATCATGGTCTGCTCAGACATATTGACTGACCACAATGCGTCACATGAACAGCCTGTTAACAAGGATAATGCTTTGTTTTCACACATAGGACACACTCTAACTAAACCACCTTCTGTGTACATCTGTAATGCTTTATTGTGAAAAAGTGAGAGACATAACTACAATAATGTATTTCAACACAATGTATTTCAACACAATCAGCAAATGGGATCAATGTTTGTTTGAGCACTGATCGTATAACTGCTCTTTGCTTTTAATACCAGCCATCTGGCCCCAGGAAAGCTAGTTACTTTGGTGTACAATCTGATGTTTACGATAGTGAAGGAAGTGAAGAAAATAATGCACACAGTATATTTCAGCATATGCACTGCCCATAATACAGCTACAAATTATCTTTTAACATAGCTTGCCCCCACAAAGGCAGCCATCTTCTGTGCACAACTCTGAAGTTTACTGTGGTGAAAGTAAAGAAATAATGACTTCAGTAATATACTTCAACTTGTTGTGCTCAAACACACACACATTATACTCAATGGGCCATAGCAATGATTGCTTACCAACGATCATGTAACTGATATTTCAATTCACATAGTTTGCCTCCAAAAACAGCCACTTTGGCATTCATACTCCCGACGTCTGATGATAAAGAAAATGAAAGAAATAATGGCCATGGCAATGTATTCCAACTTGCTGTTATCAACCAGACCCCTTCTCATCCTGATCATAGTGAAAAAAAAATGAATGTATCACAGTCGTGGGCTGTGTTTAATAACTACTACCCACAAACACTTCTGGTGTGTTTTGATAGCATTTATCATTATAAAAAAACACCTACAAGAGGAAAAACATATCTGAAAATCAGAGAACCTGTTCCTACTGATATCTCTTGCCACAAATGAACAGAAATAGCTGGGTAACTTACATAATTGTGTATTGTACTGACGTATGATTATATTGTCCAAACTTTCTCCTCCTATCCATAACATGTGGAATATCAAGAGGTTGTATTCAAGATATTGTTTTGTTTCATGCCTGCAACACCCATACACTCCCCTTCTAGATTAATCTTTATTTCTACTTTACCATTCATTTAAACTATTCAAATTATTGTCTGTGGTTGTTAACATCTGCCCTTAAGATTAAAATGAATAGAAACAACTGATACAAGCATCACAACAATGGAATTACTAAGGTTCATGCCCATACAGGTGTCAGAGATAGGTTAGGCTCATCTGTAAGCTGAATAGCTGGTATAGTACCATTGCTGCTCTTCCTTAACTGTAAACAGTTTTTACTTGGTGGTAAAGGCCTGCCAAGTGTAAGGTTTTGTAGCAGCTTGAGTAACCTTTGAGATGTCCATCTTGATGCTCCAGCAGGATATAAAAGGGTTTACACATCAGCAGCCAAGCTCTTAAATTGTCAGATGTCATCCAGCTTAGAAAGATATCCCTGCCTAGACTGAGAAATTCCTCTACTCCCAGGGACCTGAATGCCTAAACATACACTACAGTGTAAAGCAAATGGGGTTTACACGTCCTAGTATTGAATGCATCAATCACTCTGCACCATAAAAAGAGTCACTTGCACTGGGGTCTCTATTTGCACATCTCCACCAATTATTTCTCTTGCACGATTTCTATTTTCTCTGTGGTTGTGCAACTGCAGAGTTATATAAATAAGGTGGGTGGGAAGCAAAACCCCCATACTGTGTATTGCTGAGTCATTTGCCCAGAGTAGAAAAACACTTCCTCCTGAGCTTTCTCAACTTACAATTTGATAGGCTTGTTTCGTCCATCTAAAGCTTCAGGGTACTGGCAGTCAACAATAGAGAGGGGAACAATGCCAGAAACTAAGTGGAAAACAGAAAAATGTCCTTCTTACCTGAATTTACAAGGAAGACTCTAGGAAATAATTTAATTAAACAAAACTGTCCAGAAGCATCTTTTTAGTTTTAAAAGTTTTGTGCCTGCAGCACTCCAAATTAAATTATCAGGGTTTTCCTTTATTATATCATACCCTTCTTCCAGAGGAACAAGGTACAGGTTGTTCTTTAAAAAAAATGCTTTATTCAAAGATGGATAAGACCAGTAGCCATGAAAATGGCTTTTTCTGATAAGAGTGCTGCAGTCAAACAGCTTGAGTTTTTATAGCCACTAAAAGTGAGGGAGTCCATTGGGAAAGCTTCTAATAGGATGAAAGCCATAGCATGTTAGAGTTGGTTCTACTCAATTTGAATAGTACAGATTACTGACCAATTAGTTTGTCAGACTTGTTATCTAGAATCTGACCAAGTCTTAGTGGGGGATCCATTTTAAATATATCCAAATGTTTTAAAAACTTATTTAATTCAGCCTAAGCAACATGGTTACCAGTATGTAAAAGTAAGCACTTTTGCCTGATGTGCTTCTTCAGATCCATCTTTAACAAGATGCATAGAGCAATATCAGATTATTTAGTAAGAATGGTCAATATAAAAGGCTTAAAAATGGGTGTTTCAATAGGAAGAACAAACTATGTTAAAGACTGAAGTGCCCACCTTTTTACATTTAAAGAATTAAAGAAGCTTAATGATATTCATTAGTGCTTTAGCTCTTGACATTTTGCCCACTTTTATATAGAGCTTTTTTCATGATTTTTTTTTTTTTTTAACAAATATTCAGTGCAAGACATATTTGAGTCTTAATTAACATTTTTATGCATTTAACAGGAATTAATAGGTTCTGGAATTGTTGCTCTTTGGTGAAAGGGGAAAAAAAAGTTTGACATTATTAGTGAGTGACCATGATAGTTACCTGCTTTTATGGGGTTTATGGAGGTCAAATCTTATATGTGCCCTGATTCTAACATGGTGTTTTATTACACTAAGCTCCTGACCTGTCACATTTAATTACATTATTCTTAGAAGCTTTCAGTTTGTCCTGCACATTAACCCTTAAGGGACAGGTGGAATCCTACCAATCTGTTTATTCATCATCAGTGATAAATTTTGACTATGAATTTACAATGAAGGGTAGAAAACAGTATAGACATTTCGTATACATATGAGCAAGATGCATCCACCTCTACCTCCCCTTCTCTGCTGCATCAAACAGAATGGGGTAGACCACTTATCTAAAGTACGAAAAAGGTTGATTTCAAAGGGGACCAACTTCCAAAAGAACCAGACCAGGCACAATCTTCAAATTTACTTGAGCATGTGATGGCCGTGCCCTGGCCCAGCAATCAAGGAGCTCAATCCTCACCACTAACACCAGAGAGTGTGTCTCATATAAGAGGAAAGGATAACAAATACACACAGTAAAGTACAACTTCCCTTAACTGCACACAGAGATCACAGTCAGTCTGGGGCTGGTTGATCCCTTGCTCCTCAGGTCCTCAATAAGACTCCCCACTGGCACAGCTATAGGGTCCAGATCTCAGCCTAGCTGGCAAGCTAACCTCCAGTACCCTCTCTGTCCAGCCAGTGCTTCTGTCCCTGCCCAAGTAGCTGACACATACATCTTTTTGAGATAAGTATTTATACAACTTCACAGACACTCCTGGGAAAGGCTGACACAGATTCTTCAGCTGTGTCCCTTTACCCAGACTATACGGTAGTGATTACTGCCACCACCAGCTAATAATTATCAGCTACCCAAAGGCCCTTAAAAGGGTGTCCAATTATTAATGTGCAATATTATTATCCAATTGGTAAGTGTAACTAAACAGTCTAAGGCTTATTAGAGTGACCTTGTACAATAAACTCTATAAATATGCAATGTACTAATGTAATCTAGAGCTTAACTTGTCTCTACACAAACCAGTCACAGGTAAAAGGTTTTAAAATATTTAACAATAAATAATTAAAACATAAGACAATACTACTACACCACAGTGCTATTCAAGAGTTAAAAGATCACACAGAAACGCAGCATAATTCTGTAGTACAGTTCTGACATAACAGAAAAATACTTGGTCTAACTTTCTTCTAATTTCCTAGCTATTACTACAAGAAAACATACTTCTGAAATAACTTACTTAAGACACAGGCAGAGTGTTGATAAGATGGATAGGGTCTATGTTAAATGTTCGAATATCCAAAATGTCGAACATTACATGGTCAAGACCAAATGTTCGACATTTGGATGTTTGGGCAAGCCCCCCTGTGCCCCCCCACCCCCCTACTTAAATATACCAAGTCCGAGACTTCACTTCAGTGCAGAAAAGGGAAATTCTCCCTATCTGCACCCTACGGTGCCATTGAAAGTCTACCTTCGAGCACTCAAAATTTCGAACGTTTGGTCTCGACCATGTAACGTTCGAAATTTTGAGTGTTTGAAGATTTGACAGGTACCCGATGGATATCAAGACAAAAATGCTTCACAATCTCTGGTTCTCACTGTTTAAATTGAAACTCCAGTTCTGCTAAAACATTACATCATTTGTTTACACCCTTCCTGGAGTTCCTAGGCTACACATTAACTGTATTTACATTCTTTTACACTTAGAGCAATAAAGGACATTCCACATGTAAATTCTGGTCATTAACTTTAGCCTTAAAACAATAGGCAGGATGCTTACTCTAGACTCATCGACTCCAAATTCTAACTTTAAAGGAATGGGCATAAAGTCATTTTAATTTCAAAGGACCAAAAATAAATGCTTGACTTAGTTTTCCTTACAGCAGATGGCAATATTGCCACATTGTTGAAACAGTATTTCTTTACATTAAGACACAAGCCTGTATTTTACATTTATAGTTACAAATGCCAAAATTATGTATCAAATTCTATTTGACTAGGCTGGCAGCATTCACCCTTCTCTACCAGTCTTCACAGAGCATTTCAGAAATGAAGCCTTCTCATTAACTTCCTCTGGAGTGTGTCATGTCCTAGCAAGTGGAATATGGATTTGTGATCTTTTATTTACTTTTCATAATACAGACTGGCTGCATGCACACAAAAGAAAAGACTGAAACAATTTTGTCAACAAGACCTTCAGTGTCAGAACAACTTGTAACTCCAACTGGTAGATATAAAGGGTCTTTTCCAAGAGATGCCAAACCCCCTTGTACTACGTTAGAGCATAGGTGAATTCCCCATCGTGAAATTAAAGTGCCCATCTGGAAAAGACTTTTGCTAAAAAAAAATGAAGACCCACCAAAACAGCAACCAGGATCTGATATCAGTACTAATCTGATTATCTCATGATGGGTCTATACCACCGATATCGCACAGCTCATTCAACATTCACATCCACAAGTACGTATGAGTTGTGTTACAAAGAGTGTGTCTAACATAAAAACTAAAAGTCAGCAATGCCAGAGGCTGGAATTTTGACCTTCATTCTCACTCAGGATGCCAAAAACTCATCACCTTCTGTGTCTTGCTCAAAGGCAGGAATAACCACCACTGAAGGGTGTCCAACTCTATCCCTCTAGTATGAAACAGAGAGAAGTTCTTCTCATTTATAGCCATTGCCAGAAAATAGAGCCATAGGAACATCCAGTGAAGGGATGCTTATGGTGAGGGTCCTGAATGGGGTTACCACAAGTCAGCTGTCAAAGAAGGGGTGGCCTTAGAAAGGCCTCTACAAGTCGTCAGTCACCATGGCCTTTAATGATGGTAAGGGACACTGGGCAGTGAAAAAAGTCCAAATGGTGATGCTTTGTACTGGAAGTGATAGCCACTTAGAACAAATCAGAGGAAGCCTATGTGTGGGACTGAAAACACCAATGTGCCAAAAACGCATTTATGTCCAGAGACACCATACTGATACCATGTGACAGCAGAGTTATGAGATCTGGAAGGGTAACCATAAAGAAATAGATATACTACTTAATGTCACTGAGGTCCAGAAAGTAGCAGAAACAATCCATCCATTTCAGGACAACAAAACATCTGGGAATAAAACAATTGCTCCTGTTCCAAAACAAGTGACAGCCTTTACAGCCCCCTTTCAGCTATAGAGGCTGGGCCTGTTCCAACACCTCCCCCAAAATATTTAGGCTCACCTGTGAAACTCTGTAATAGAGAGAAAGTACAACTGTGTAAGAACTTACCATAACTGCAGATGCCCCACTGGTGCAGCCTTGATCTACCCCTGCTATCTAAATTAAGGTGAAGCGGTTTCTCAAGGATGTCCATCATTTGAACCCACCCAGGAGAGCTATACTCCCTTCCATGGGACCTTAACTATATCTTGGAAAAGCTTGCTAAGCTACCTTTCAAACCAACAGCTTCTCCATCTCTAACATTTTGTATTTGGAAAACCAATTCTCAAGTGACCCTTACAGTTTCTGAATTACAAGAACTAATGACCTCCCCCTCCTTATTTTTCATAAGGATACTGTATCACTTACAGTCTGCCTTCATGCCTAAAATAGTCAATATGTTGTCTCTCAAACAGATTAATCAACCTACTTTCTTTCCTAACCATCAAAACAAGGGTGAAAGAATTCTGCATTCTTTGGATGTGCACAGGCAAAGTAGAGTTGTGTAAGCTAAACTTACCATAAAAGTAAATGTTTGAATGAGCACTGCTGCAGTAGCCTTCACTATGTAGGTTACAACAGCTGGCCAGCTTCCAAAGCTTCAGGGCACCTTCCATGCACCAAAACTATCAAGCAACACAAGATGACCTGACTAAAAGACTGGTTTGGGAGCAAAGCCATTTAGGGCTTTCCTACCAGCAGAAAGAGGGAGGCTCAGCCATGAAATGTTAATGCTTGGGAACAACAAAGATAAATGTCCACATCCTGGCATAAAAAATGCACCAAAAAAACAAGGGAGATGGAGGCGGACAGATAGGGGAGAATGGCTACTGCAACAATGAAGAGAAGGACATCTACCGTTATGGTAAGAGTTCAAATAAAGGACAGTTGTGTACCTACCATAAATGTAGATGTTTGAGTGTATTCATTGTTACAGTCATTACACTTGGGTTATCCTGCTGGCAGGCTACCCGCAGTCGACCTGAATTCCAAAGTCTTGGTCTGGCGTCGGTTGCTGTCGCCACTTCCCTGACGTCAGTGCGCCAGGGGTATAAAAGATGCAGCCGACGCCATTTCCTTCAGTTTTTCTTGCCCCAGATGTCAGGTGCCCCCACAAGGGTAGGCTAAAAATTATGCCAATAAAAAAGCATGCACTAACATAAACATTACCTTCATCTACAAGCAAATACACCACATAGGTTGTATAGAATAGAGAAGTACAGATTAGTCCCAGCAATGAAAGGGGGGGGGGTGGGAGGGTAACCTGGACTGCAACAGTGAATACACTCGAACATCTACATTTATGGTAGGTACACAACTGTACTATGTTCATCGTGTTTCACTGTTGCAGTCATTACACTTGGGTTGAATCCCAAAGCTGAAGTTGGGTGGCTGGGCCTAAATAGAATTAGGAGTGGCTATGAGGCCCTGCAGAACTGCAGTGGCAAAGCCTGCTCTGGATTTGGAGTAAAGAGGTAAGTGGTAGTGCTTTGTGAAAGTGTGCACTGAAGTCCAAGTTGCAGCCTTCAAAATGTCCCTGGTTGGTACTCCTCTGAGGAAGGCTGCTGAAGTGGCTGCTGCTCTGGTTGAATGTGGCCTAATGCCCTTAGGCACTGATTTGCCATGTTGTGAATAGCAGAAACGAATGCAGTGGCCTATCCATTTTGAAATAGTCTGCTTTGAGATAGCTTTTCCTTGTGATCCTGCAGCATATGCCACTAAGAGTTGCTCAGTCTTTCTGAAAGCTTTAGTTCTGTCCAAGTAAAAGTGTAGCTGCCCGTGTATGTCCAAAGAATGCAGAAGTCTCTCCCCCTTATTCTGTGGGTTTGGATAAAAGGTAGGCAAATGAATGGTTTGGTTAAGAGCCATGCTGGACATTACCTTAGGCATAAATGTTGAGTTTGTCCTTAGAGAAACCCTGTCTGGATGGAAAATTATAAAAGGTTCCAGAGCCATTAGTGCCTGTAACTCTGAGACTATTCTTGCCGAAGTTATTGCTAGGAGCAGAGCTGTTTTCCATGATAAGAATTTAATCTCAGCTGTATTGGCTGGCTCAAAAGGAGGCAGAGTGAGTTTTTCCAAAACAAAATTGAGGTCCCATGCAGGTATTGGTGCTCTCCTTGGAGGTCTTATGTTTCTGGCTCCTCTGAGGTACTGCCTTGGTAGTGGATGTGAAAAAATAGGTGGGTCTGTATTGTAATGAGCTGAAATGGCAGAGGCATGGATCTTAATTGATGAAAAGGATAGGCCTTTGTCCAGCATCTCAGTTAGGTATTGTAAAATCTGAGGAATATTTGGTACAAGCATGTCAATTCCCTGTACCTGGTTGCAGGCACAGAATCTCTTCCATTTAGCTGCATAATATTTTCTGGTGCTGGGCCTCCTGGCCTCCAAAATAACATCCATAACTGCTTTAGAGAGAGGTGTGTTCTGAATGGTTACATTATCCACCATGCTGCCAGATTTAGGGTTCTGAGATGGCTGTGCAGAATCTGATTGTTTTGTTGGGTCAGTAAATGAGGAATTTGAGGCAATGTCCAGGCTGGGCCTTGAGACAAGCTCTTTAGGATTGGGTACCAGTACTGGTGGGACCAGTCTGGGGCAATCAGTATTATTTTTGGCTTCTCTTGTCTGACCTTTAGGAGTACCTTGGGGAGGAGAGGCAGTGTTGGAAAGGCATATACTGTAAGGGTTTTCCAGCTGAATGATAGAGCATCCACGTTCCATGCTTGCTTGTGATAAGTCCTTGTGCAGAATCTCTGTAGTTGGCAGTTGTGAGGGGAGGTAAATAGATCTATGTCTGGGCATCCCCATTTCGTTGTTAGCATGCTGAAGATTTGTGGATCTAGTTTCCACTCATGAGGATCCATGAGTTTTCTGCTTAGTTCGTATGCCAGAGTATTTGTCTTTCCTGGCAGGAATTGTGCTTACAGGTGTACTTGATAAGTCAATGCTGTGTTCCACAAAGTCACGGCTTGTCTGCAGAGGGGGTAGGAATGTGTGCCTCCCTGCTTATGTACCACATGACTGTAGTATTGTCCGTCTTTATCAGCAGTTGTCCTGGATGAAGTAGATCCTTGAAGGTTGTCAGGGCATTCTGAACAGACAGCATCGCTTTTAGATTGATATGAAGATGCATTTGGCTTGTGGGCCATGTGCCCTGAATACATTTTCCTGCCATGTGGGCCCCCCAGGCATAATCTGATGCATCTGTTGTTAGTGTTTGCCTGGCTGTGGGTAAAGTGATTGGCTGTCCCTTGTTGAGGTGACAGGCCTGTGCCCACCATCGAAACTCCTGTTGCAGGCAGGGAATGAGTGAAATAAATTTTTCCAGGCTATGGCAATGTTGAGTCCAAACACTTTTTAGATACCATTGTAGTTTCCTCATATGCAGTCTTGCATATGGAATTAACAGAATGCAGGATGCCATGAAGCCCAAAGCCTGCAGAATTTTTCTTGCAGATAACTGGGTTTTTGTTGCCAACATTTCGAAGCAAGAAGTCAGTTTCCTTTGTTTGTCTGGCGTGAGATAAGCCATCTGGGCAGTAGTATTTAAGGTTGCACCCAGGAATATTATCTCTTGTGAGGGTACTAGCTTTGATTTATTTTCGTTTACTGTGTACACCCTAGGCAAATTAGCAATCGTTTTACAAACGCCAGATGATTTAGTAAAATGTCCTTGTTCTCTGCTTGAATAAGGCAGTCGTCCAGGTAGGGATATATTTGAATTCCTCTTTGTCTGCAAAAAGCAATTACTGGTGCCAGGCATTTTGTGAAGACCCTGGGTGCAGTAGATAAGCCAAAGGGCAGTGCAGAGAATTGGTAGTGCATTGAGCCCGCTATGAATCTGAGGTATCTTCTGCAAGATTGTCTGATTGGGACATGCAGGTATGCCTCTTTTAGGTCCAAAGTTACAAGCCAAGCCTTCTTGCCCAGCATGGGCAGAAGTTGCTGCAGAGTCAACATTTTGAATTTTGGAACATCCAGAAAAGTGTTTAGAATAGACAGGTCCAGTATTGGTTTCCAGGCTTTGTCCTTTCTGGGCACCAAGAAAAGTCGTGAGTAAAATCCTTGTCCCTGCTCCTGTAGTGGTACTCGCTGAATGGCCCCCATGTCCATGAGGGATGAAACTTGTTTTTGTGCCTCTGCCCATTGATTGTGTGGCAGGTCTGGCATGCCTCTTGCCTTTGGCAGGGTGTGAAAGTGGAACCTGTAGCCCTGAGACACTATATTCAAGACCCATTTGTCCTGGGTGATCATGTGCCAGTTTTGTGAAAAAAGTGCTAGTTATCCCCCTAAGGGAGCTTCCAAAAGGTAAGTGATTGGTACTGGTAGAGGAAAGTCATTGGAACTGTTTCCTATAAGGTTGAGATTTGTCTTCTCTGCTTTTAGAGGTAGAAGCACCCCATTGTTTAGGCCTGTATGAGCCTTGGGGCTGGGATCTGCCTCTAGGGTGTCTGTATCTGCCTCTTTGTGGCCTGTCTGACACTGGAAAAGACCAATTTTTTGAAGGCCAGTTCCTACTAAACCTGGGTGGCTGTACCTGTAAGAAATCTTTAACTGTCTGCATAGATTTCACTTTATCCTCCATTTTCTTCAACACCTCTTCTGCCTTAACACCAAACAAAGTATCATGCTGTAATGGAGCATCTAATAATTTTGCTTTAACATGATCAGGCAGATTCTGTTCCTTTAACCAAGCATGCCTTCTAATCACAGAACCTGTTACAGCAGCCCTGCAAGAGGCCTCCAAAGAATCAAAACCACATTGCAAAGTATGTTTTCCCACTTGTTCAGCTGCATGCAATAAATCCTGCATTTCCTTGTTTTCTGTACATTCAGAGTTAGACAACATTTTCTGTTTTAATAGAGACATTAAGTATTGCTTATATTTAAGCATATAAAATTGACAATTTAAGGCCCTCACAGCCAATGTAGCAGAAGTGTAAACTTTTTCCCCCCATCTGTCCAGTGCTCTTGAATCTCTATCAGAAGGGACAGGGTTTTTAGCAGTGGAAGCTTTGACACCCTTAGGACCCTGAGATATGGTTTCTGGGTCAGCAGCAGGGTTTTTATATAGAAATTTATGGGAATCTGGGACCCTGAGTACCTGTCTGGCTTTACTGGTGCAGGGGGTATAGAGTCTGGAGACAAGCCGGACTCAGAAAAAACATAATCTACAATGTCCAGAACAGGGGGAATAGCAAGGGGCCTGTGCTGAGGAAGTAAAAGAAAATCTCTGAGCCTTTTCTTAGATTCTGAGTAATCCTGGCTCTCCCAGTGAAAGTGCTCCCTCATGGTATGCAGGGTTTCCCCAAAGGAGAAATCTTCAGGAGGAGAGGCTGAAGGAATAGATTCTTCAGCATCAGAATCCTCATAGGGAGGAAAAGAGTATTCCTGGTCAGAGGAGGAATCAGAGGAAATGGAAACCTGATCTGATGATTCATATTCTGTTTCTTGCCTAGGCCTCTTATCAGGAGGGGGATGGGAACCCCTGATCAAAGTAATAAGGTCTTCGGCCATTTTGAGCATTTGTTTTTTAGGCATGGAAGCCTGTCCTGGAAAATGCTGTACTTGTTTCTTTGTCTTTAGAGCTGCTTTAGTCTTTGGCTTAGAAGTTGAAGATGGCCTTACATATAACTGTGTTGGTCTGAAAACACCCTCAGAAGCCGATGTCTGCACAGCGGCTCCAGACCCATCTGAGGGTATATTTTCTGAGGATCCAATACCTTGTGTTTCCAGAGGCCCAGTCGGCTCTACATGGGAATCGGAAGCGGCCTGTGGCTCTGAGGTAGCGGGCGTCAGGGGCTGCGAAAGCGCCTCACTGAGAACCGGCGAACCGACGACTAGCTTAGCTGAAGCCTCATCGTCGGTTTTGGACCTCGGATGTCTGTTCTTGTCTTTATCCTTGCGTTGTTTAGAAACTTCAGTCGTCAGCTGTTCTGACGGCATTGTATAGTTGAATCTTCAGCCGAAGTAATGAAAGGCAAAATCGTACCGACGCTTTATAGTGCGTTGGTTAAATCTAGCACAAAGCAGACAATGAGCAACGTCGTGGTCAGGACCTAGGCAAGGAATACAGTAAGAGTGAAAATCCTTATGAGGTATTTGATTCCCACAAGAAGTACAGTTGTTAACTTTTTCTGACATCGGTCTGGAGCAAGAAAAAAGTTTCCCCAACGGGGTACTTAGCTTTAATGAAGACTTCGGATCTGAAATTCGATTTCAAAAATCTCAGGAGTCGGCCGACCGGTACTTGTAAACTGCTTTTGCTTCGGGCACTGCGCAGCAAGAAAGACTGAAGAAAATGGCGTCGGCTGCATCTTTTATACCCCTGGCGCACTGACATCAGGGAAGAGGCGACAGCAACCAACGGTGGACCAAGACTTTGGAATTCAGGCTGACTGCGGGTAGCCTGCCAGCAGGATAACCCAAGTGTAATGACTGCAACAGTGAAACATGATGAACATCTGTACTACATTCTTCCATTTCATTGTCACAGTATTCATTACAATAGGGAGCATGCCAAAGCTAAGGAAGAAGAGAAGGAGTAGCAAGGACCAGCAAAGCTTGGAAGCCATGAAGGATGGCACAACCAGCTCTAGCTCTGGAAATTCCATCCAATTTGTAGTGCTTGGTAATTGCATATACAGAAGCCAAGTAGCTGACACAAGAATACAGTTAGTATGTGAACCCTTGAAAAAAGCAGAAGAAGAAGCCACAGCTCTAGTAGAATGAGCCATAACAAAAGAAGGAAGGGTCTTATCATGAAAAGAATAACAAAAAAGAAATGGCTTTAGAAATCCAAGAAGAAATAGTTTGGACACGGACAATCCTAAGGACCTAGGATGAAAGAAAAGAGAGAGATGATCAGAAGTTTTGGTCTTAATCCAAATAAAATCTGAGTTGTCTATGCACATCTAACGTGTGCAGCACCTTCTCACTGGCAGATTGGGGAGAAGTTGAAAAAGTGGGCAAATGAACAGACTAACAGACAAGTCATTCATCACCTTGGGCATAAAAGGTTTAGTAAGAAGGGACACCCTGTCCTTATGAAATACCAAAAAAGGAGGACAAGCCATAAGGGCTTGAAGCTCAGACACTCATCTGGCAGAGGTAAGGGCTAACAAAAGTAGAGTCTTCCAAGAGCAATGTTGCAAGGAAGCTGAAGTTGGAAGCTCAAAAGCAAAATTAAGATCCCAGGGAGGAAGAACAGGCTTCCTGCAAGGCCTAAGATGAAGGATGGCTTTAAGGATTTGTTTAACTTCAAAATCTAGAAGCTAAAGGAGGTAATAAAGGCAGACAATGAGAAATACCCTATACATGGGCCTTAAGAGAAAAATAAGCCAACACAGCATTCAGCAATCCACACAGGTAAGAGAGAACAAAGAACCAAAGGAACATCCACAGGAAAGTGGATCCAGGTTATGAGAAAGACACTAAACAAAAAACCTCTTCAATTTGGATAAGTAGGATTTCCTAGTAGTAGGTTTCCTGGCCTCCTGCAGGAACCTAAGCACATCCTCAGAAAAAAGGTGTCTATGTGGAATAAAAATCCTATCACCCACAATATCAGTTGAAGAGTGGACAAGTGGAGATGGATGAGAGATCCTTTTCTTGTGTGAATAGGTCTGCCCTGTGAGGTAACTTGTAATGACTGTCCATGGCTAAATGGAGAAGAAGAGGGAACCAATGCTGTCTCAGCCAAAAAGGAATCACCAACAAGATTTTGGGAGCATTCTGTTGCATTTTAAACAGGACTTTTGGAATGAGGGAAAGAGGAGAGAAAGCATAAAGAAACATCTCCTTCCAAAAAAAAGAGACGGCATCCTCCTTCCAAACTACACTACCTGGGACACTAGCACAAAACAGAGGAAGTTGTCTTGATCCATTTGAGTAGTAGCCTGGTGGACAATGTCCAGAAAAAAATCCCTGTGAAGCATCCATTCTAGGGATTGAGTTATAGACCTGCTCATTGAATCTGCCACAATTTTTGACCTGAAGGAATGCATACTGCCTGAAGAGTCAGTTGAAACCAGATAGCTAGTTTCCACCGTTGGGAGTGCCAACTGGCAAAGAAGATAAGACCTTGCCCGCCTCTTTTTAAACATACCACATCACTGTGGTATTGCCTGGAAACACCTTGAGAGGTTCTGGAGAGAAAAGAGGATGAAAGGCCTGAAGAGCCAGCAGAAGAGCTCTCATCTCCTTGATGTTGATGTGGTGTTGCTATTGAAGAGGCGACCAGACTCCCTGCACCTTTAGGGAGCTGAAAGCTGCTTCCCATCCCATGTCTGAGGCATCTGTGAACAACTCCTGAGAGGGAAGAGGTGGCTGAAAATGGAGCCCTGGATTGACAGTCAACTGCTGAATCCACCACTGAAGTTCCTGCTTGAGACATGGAAGAGAAGGGACTAAAACAATGAGAGGATGAGAATGCTGAAGCCAAACTGACTTTAAAAACCACTGAAGTTTATTCATGTGGATTTTGGCAAAAGGGAGTGAACAGTGGAAGCCATGAACCCCAAAGCTCTCAGAAATCCCCTTGCTGTTACTGCGATTAGAGGGACTAAAGAAAGGAAATGAGAGTTAGGGCCTTGGGAGGAGGCAGGGATGCCAGCATAGAAGCAGTCTGGATCCTGCACTCTAGACAGACATAATCCTGAGAAGGAGTCAGAAAAGACTTTTTGAAATTTATAGTAAACCCCAGGCTCTGCAGAAGGGAGACTGCAAAGTGAAGATTTTGCAACAAGATCTCTGGACAGGAAGCCTGAAGCAGGTCATCATCCAAGTAGAAAAAGATATGGATCTCCCTTAGCCTGCAAAAAACAATCACAGGAGCAAGGCATTTGGTGAAGACCCTTGGGGCAGCAAAAAGGCCAAAATGCAAAGCAGACAACTGAAAATGCCAAGAAACAACAGAGAAATGTAAAAACTTCCTGAAATGGGGATGAACTGGGATATGGAGATAAACATTCTTGAGATCCAGAGACATCATTTAAGCTTGAGGAAGAAAAAGAGGGAGCAAAGTCTAAAGGGACAACATTCGAAAAGAGGGAACCTTCAGAAATGTATTTAGATGAGAGAGAGTTCTAAAATTGGTCTCCAAGTACCCTCTTTCCGGAGTGCTAGGAACATTCTGCAGTAAAACCCTCTCCCCTTTGGGAAACTGGCACTTCTTGACTAGTACCCTGAGTCAAGAGATCCCTAAGCACCCCTGGAAAAAAGGACAGTTGTTCCTCAGGGGGCTGAGGAATTCTCATAAAAGGGGGAAGAGATTTCCAGACCATGAAATACCCTTGATAGATAATGGGCAGAACCCAAAGTCTTGAGTAATCTTTAACCAAACAGGGAGAGATATAAAAAGGTGAAGAGAAAGAGGAATGCGGCTGAGAAGAATAAGATAGTTAGACCTGGTTTATCAGAAAGGAGACTTCTAGGGCACAGTTAGAAGTCTGTGTAGCTTAAGCAGGAGGCACCTGCTTCCCTTCTTTCTTGCCCTTAGGGGAGGGCAAGAATGCCTACAAACAAAGGCTGGCTTATTGGGGTAATTTCTCTAAAATTTAGATACAGGAGATACAAAAACATGTCTAAGTTCCTATAAAGCCTTGTTCTTATTTTGAAATCACTGGCAGCTTCACCAAACAAGTGTTTATTATCCAGAGGAGCATCCATCAACTTAGCCTTAATATCATCAGGCAAACACTGAAGCTGAAGCCAAGAATACCTTCTTGTCACACACCCAAAGGCAGCAACCCTAGAGGAAGTATCTGCTGCATCATAACTACACCTGATGGAGTGATGAGTGACCTGGGAGGAAAGTCCCCATACAAGAAAAAAACAGAAGTCTTCCCTTCTGAATTTGGAAGATCAGAAATTACTTGACAGGCCTGAGAAAGAAGAGCCAACATGTACCAGGACATATGGGTCTGACAAGTGAAAGCCCTAAAAGCTAAAGTAGCAGAGGTGTAAATCTTTTTCCCCAACCTTTCCATGGTTCTACTATCTTTATTAGATGGCAATAACTTATGAGAAGGAAGTGACTGAGATGGCTTGTCAGAAGCCACAGACACCACCAAAGGGTCAGGAGAAAGGCACTTATAAAGATACTTACAGTCCTCAGACACCATATAAAACCTATCAAGTTTCTTGGGAGCAGGGGGCTGGGAGACATGAACCTTAGAAGCACTAAAAAAGGCAGCCACCAATGCAGCCAAAACAAAAAGGTACAGCCTGGGAGAGTCAATCTGCAGGAGCTCATAATACCTTTTCTTCACTTCAGAACCCTGAGAACACTCCCATTTTAAAAAAACTCCACTGTTCTAGAGATTGTGTAGCCACAAGAAATTTCCTCAAAAGTAATAGCAGTACTAGTAAATTTCACTTCCTCAGACCATAAATTAAAGGAGAGGGAGCCTTAGAGGAGTAGGCTACGGATTCCTCATCTGAATCAGTCTGCTCTTCAGATGAATCCTGTTCCCTGGGTCTTTTAAGGGGGGTAGAGGACCAACAAGGGACTGGAACAAGAAACACCCTGAGGAGGTTTTAAAGCCATCAAAGCATTAAATAATGGGAGTGAAATTTTGCCATTCACTCTGTGGGTCTTCAGGAGCTAGAGAAATATGTGTGGTTTTCAGCTTTTACTTCAAGGGCTTTACGGGGATGTCTGCCTTATGAAACGTAGAAGGATCCGACCCTGGACGGCATTCAATAATTCTAGTAGGAACTTCTTCCCTGACAAAAATTTGAGGAACACCCCTAGGCCCGCATAAATAATTAGCCGCAGTTCCCCCTGAACATCTGATGCGGACATCTGAAAGGCCTCCAAGGACATGTCTAAGGTTGGATCCCTGCCGACCTTTAAACCAGTCACGGGTGAAGAATCCAATGAAGTAACTGGGCGAACTTCCAGGCGTTCAATCGCCTCACTCAGGACAGACATCTGGTGGAGGCTGAACTGCAAAAGAATTCAGCCTAGATTTCTTGGCCTTCTTCACAGATGGCTGACCCTCAAAGTGGAAAGTTCCTTCCATAGCTAAAAGCTTAAGATGTTGATTCTCCAGATACAAAACCAAAGAAGAAAGTCTATTACAGAGGATTTTGGGAACAAAAGCCTGATAGAACAGGACATACGGGCATGGGAAGCACCAAGGCAAAACAAGCACTATTCATGACAGTCTTTATGGGGAATCTGTCTCCTCCACTGGCATTTACCCTTCTTACATGATATGAAACCCCAAAAGCAAAAAAATATAAAAAGAGGATACGATAAACTAATCCCCAGTGGGGCACTTATCTGCAATGGCTTGGCAAACCAGCAATGGAATGGGTAATCAGGCCAATGATCAAGAGATGGCATTCAGACTGGTGGCAAAGAATACTGAGGAAGGTATGTCCGGATGTCACCATTATGCTACACGAGGAGCACATGTGTGATATACGGCACACCTTAAAGTAACCTAAAGGCTTTGGTATAGCCATTGGCAGGGGATCCCTATTGTAAAAGATACTTCAACAGTGAAATAGAATGACATTTGATAATGTGATCCAGACACACAAAATCTTAAGAAATGTCTAAAGTCGGGATGAATAGGGATCTGATAAGCATCTTTTAAGTCTAGTAGCGTTACCAGAAAAATGAAAGAGGAAGAAAAGGTAACAGGTTGTGAAGCAACAACATTCTGAATGTGGTCACAAACAGGTTTAGGAAAGAAAGATCCATAATGATTTCTAAGCATTTTCTTTCATTGGCAATAGGAACATCCTTGAATAAAAAAACTTTCCCTGTCTGGAAATGAAGAAGTAATTCTATCACTCTTAGGGCAGTATGTGAAGAAGAACATGGAAAAAAATGTCTGATATGCAGAATGTCAAATGACCCCCATGCAAGGAAGACTATCCTCCCCACTGTAAACGCGATGAATGATTTTCAGAACTCAGTTGGCAAGAAGTGCACAAGGAGCAAATAAAGTTAAATCTATTGAAAGGCAATATGCAAATAAGTCTAGTTTGCATTGTTTTGTAGTGTTGAATTAGCTGGAAGGATATGCCCACCCCCTACTCATTCACCCACAGTCATAGGTCTTTTTACTGCTGAATGTGATGCTACCTTAACACTTCAGCATATTTCACTCTTATCAGTGTAACATATCCCTGGAAGACATTGAAAAGCCCATAAATATAAAATTAGATGCAGTGACTCGAAAGGACGGCCACGGTGGTGCAGCGGTTAGCATTGCTGCCTCACAGCAAGAGATATTCCAGTTCGATTCTTGGCTGGGGTGCCTTCTGTGAGGAGTCTGCATGTCCTCCCTGTGGTCGTGTGGGTTTCTTCTGGGTGCTCCGGTTTCCTCCCACATCCCAAAGACATGCAGTAGTTGGATTAGACACTCTAAATTGGCCCTAGGGGTGAGTGTGTGTGCCTTCTGTGGAAGGTTGGGCGCTGGGCTGGCAACTCGACACCGTAAAACTCCACTGCCAATCATGAGCAGACAGATGATCAGCTGTGGCGACCCCTTACTGAGAAAAGCCAAAGATTTGTCTGAAATAATATGTTACCAAACAAAAAAATGGAGATTCAGACTTTTTGTAAAAAAAAAAAAAAAAAAAAAAAGGGCAAAGGTAGGAGGGTGCCAGAAGTTCTCTTGAACAGTTATTCAGACTTGGACTGTTCTTGGCTTTGGGAGGTTTGACAATAGTTTTTGGAACCCCCTTGCCATTTCTTCTTAAATGTCTACTTACTGGAATTTTGTTGAAACTGTGTGCTCTTTCATTTTTTTGCCAAAATTGGATTAAGGTATTGAAAATCCCTTTGACAATTTGGAAAAAGAGAACTGAGAAATCTTAGAGATTTCCTGGATCACCCTGCTCCTTTTGTCACACTTTCTGATCAGCTCTGCAGCACAGGGGCCAAGCATTAAATCTTTATCCAAAGGAGAACGTAAAACCTCATTTTTAACATTATCTGGCAAGTTCTGAGAATGCAGCCATGCAAACCTCCTCAAAATAATACCAGTGGCCATAGCCCTTGAAGAAGTACTGTTCCAGTATTACTTCCCACCCACCTTTCCCCTTTTTTAGTGTTTGTGCTCTGGAGTTTCATGGACCTTGGGGAAACCACCTACATGCTTCCATCCTCTTAGCTGACTTTAATCCTTTTGATAGTTCTTCCCTCAGGTATTTCCAGGTCTCCAGGCTTTGAGATAGGCTGAGGATATAACACTCATGTGGCACTTATGTACACTTGCATCCTAGGGCTTAGGTCACACATCGGACATATGACCAAAAGGAAGGTTTTTTGCTTTGGTACCACAACCAGACATCAGGTTACCCAAGCAAGATAACCAAATAATATGTGAATACTCCAACAGTGATCTAAGGAAATACATCTACTGAGCTTTCATATGTGGCTGAAATTAGTACCTGGAATCCACTGGCCCTTTGTGATGGCCCTCCAGGCTAGGCTCCACTGAAATAACTGCCCACTCCACCATAAGAGAATTCCACACTGGAGTTATGATGGCTGCAGTACAGAAGGTGAGGTCATCCGCTTAGAAGGTTTAGGTTAAACAGCAGAAGACAACACTGTGTGACACTTCACCTCTTTCCTTGGATAGTGAGAAGACAACTTTCTCTTCTGGAGTTAGCTAGGGTTAGAAAACAAACAAGTGGAAATGGCATTGTGGGGACTCTAAGACAATCTTCCACAGTGGTGCTGTGCTCACATCCTCCTCATCATCATTGACGACCTGGTCCAACAGCACTTTCTCCAATATAAGGGTAGGCAGACTGCTGTTTCTGAGCTTTTCCTTACAGGAAAACTATGTCAGTCATGCTATCTGTGCTGACACAAGCCAGATCTAGCAGATATATCTATGGCATAAGCACTAACAAAATTACAGAAGACTAGTGAAAACCCATCTTGGACGCTGGATCTCAGTAATATCCACATTAAATCCAGAGTCAGAAAGGTCAAGCTTTTTCAGTGCCTGATCTATGATACAGGAGTGGAACATAAACAGGCAACAAGAGTAGAGGGTCCAAAGCTGTAGTATGGGACAAAAAATACACTTTCTCATCAGATCTGTTCAAAGTTTTGTTTTTGCTTGATGGGTCTACACCACAGATCCATCACAATCCATTTCATCAGCAGCATCACTGGTGTGTGCAAGCAGTGGAATGAAAACTGCCTTGGACACCAGCAAATTAACTAAAGGTAGGTGGCACTTGTTATTCATATTGATAATGAAAGGCTTCCAGTATCTCAAACGTTGTATTATCTTTGCTCAGTTTCTTCTTACATATTCTCAGCTGCGATAAAGTCCCTTATAATCCACACACACAAATACTCCATCTAATCAATAATTATGTATACTGGAAAGTCAATCCATGTCTGAGTACAAAGTTCAGCTTTTCTTTTACCCTCATATACTTGTATCCCAAAAGGACTTGCAATTGTCTCATAATATTCCATGATACCAAAATGTCCTGCTCTGGACTTACAAAATACTATCACCTAGAAGGAAAGCTGCCTTAATTGAGTACCTTACCAGTTACATTTATAAGTTACGTAGCCACCATAACTAGGCATCTGTGTTGCCCATTTTCATTCTTCCTCACTTATGGGTCCGCATCCAATCCTTGCCCCCCCCCCCCCCCCAGCAACATTTACCAGACTTCAGATCCAACTCTCAAGTTCTTTCCTCTACCCATAATGCCCTAATCCATCTCTATTTCTTCAGATTGAGTTTTCTGCTCTAATTTCAATAGCATAAGAGAAAACAGATATAGCCAAGTAGAAAAAAGGCAGGGTTCAAACGTGGAACTGTTGGTTCCACAAACACAGGCCAACAGGTCCTTCCAGAAGAAGAATGGATGAAAGGGTAGTTGAAGAATGAAAATGAATAATGCCTAGTAATGGGATAGTACATAACTTATAAATCTCATGTTGTCCTTTTCATTCTTCCTCACTTATGGGACCACAAGCAGCTACGCTGAGCTGTGGTGGCCCTCACAGAAGGATATTCTGCCAAACCAAAGGAAGCTCTATTTCTAGGTATGATGTCCAATTTGTAATGTGAGACAAAGGTATGAGCCTTGGACCACTACAGCTGCAGCACAAATGCCATCAATAGACATTTTTATTTATTTAACATTTGTTGACCGGGAATGTCCGACTAGGTTCCACAGAGCCTGTTTTCAGCGGAGGCCCGGGGAGAAATGCTCCAGATGCATGTCTTTGGAATGTGGGAGGAAACCGGAGTACCCGGAGGAAACCCACGCGAACACAGGGAGAACATGCAAACTCCACACAGAAGGCACCCCAGCCGAGAATCGAACCGGAAAATCTCTTGCTGTGAGGCGACAACATTAACCGCTGCACCACTGTGCTGCCCATCCTTCACCAAAAGGCAGATGAAGTAGCCAAGGACCTAGCAGAATGAGCTCAGGGAGGTTTTGGCAATGTCATATCCTCCTGTGAATAAATCCATGCGATACAGTCTGTAATCCATTTAGCTGGGATAGATTTAAAAACTGGTTGGCCTAGGCGATTTGGAGTGAAAGACAAAAAGCTAGTCTGACTTTCTAAACTGTTTTGTCCTGTGAAAGTGAAAACGTAGTTGTCTGTGGACATCAAGGAGGTGTAGCATGTACTCTCATTTACTGGAAAAATTGGTTGATGTTATTTTTGGAAGCCACTTTAGGTGTATGTATATATATATATATATATATATATATATATATATATATATATATATATATATATAAAAAAACAGATTGTCTGCAAGGAAAGCATATCTTGAAAAACAATGTAAGGGGGTTTTGTTGAAAGGGCCTGGAGTTCACATATTCCTTTTGCCAAAGTTATAGCTACCAAAAAAAACACCTTCCAACGGAGAAATTGTAGATCAGACTTGTCTGACAGTTCAAAGTGTTTTTGTGTTAAACCTTTAACCACAGTACGATCCCAAGGGGGTGAGGGATCCTTTATCGGAGGTCTCAGAAGAAAAATGCCTTTCAAAAAAAGCTTTACACTTTTTAGAGGAAGCCAAGGAAAAAGATGTATTCCCTCTGTGGAAATTTGAAATTGCTGCCAAGTGAAGTTTAACTGTGCTCCATCTTTGAAAAGAGTTGACAAACATGAACAGGAGAAACTGGTGCAGAAAAAGGATCAATTTCCCTGTCTGACAAAAAGAGAACCTTTTCCATTTACTTTTATAAACTCTTTTGGTAGCATCCTTTTGAGAAGCCAAAATAATGTCACAAACTGGGGAAGACAGCCTGGACTGTCCAACTATTACTGGAAGTGGAGAAAAGTACAGTTGTGTACCTACCATAAATGTAGATGTTCGAGTGTATTCACTGTTGCAGTCATTACACTTGGGTTATCCTGCTGGGAGGCTACCCGCAGTCGGCCAGAGTTCCAAAGTCTAGGTCCGGTGTCGGTTGCTGTCGCCTCTTCCCTGACGTCAGTGCGCCAGGGGTATAAAAGATGCAACCGATGCCATTTTCTCCAGTTTTTCTTGCCCCAAATGTCAGGTGCCCCCAAATAGGAAGGCTGTAAAAAGGTATGCCAAAAAGCATGCATGTACTAAAATAAACATTTCCTTCATCTACAAGCAAATACACCACATAGGGTGTATAGAGTTGAGAAGTACAGAAAAGTCCCAGCAAAGAAAAGGGGGATGGTGGGTGGGTAACCTGGACTGCAACAGTGAACACACTCGAACATCTACATTTATGGTAGGTACACAACTGTACTATGTTCATCGTGTTTCACTGTTGCAGTCATTACATTTGGGTTGAATCCCAAAGCTGAGGTTGGGTGGCTGGGCCTAAATAGGATTAGGAGAGGCTACCAGGCCCTGCAGAACTGCAGTGGCAAAGCCTGCTCTGGATTTAGAGTAGAGAGGTAAGTGGTAGTGCTTGGTGAAAGTGTGCACTGAACTCCAGGTTGCAGCTTCTAAAATGTCTTTGGTTGGTACTCCTCTGAGAAAGGATGCTGAAGTGGCTGCTGCTCTGGTAGAATGTGGCCTAATGCCCTTAGGCACTGTTTTGCCATGTTGTGCATAACAGAAGCAAATGCAGTGTCCTATCCATTTTGAAATCATCTGCTTTGAGATAGGCTTTCCTTGTGATCCTGCAGCATAAGCTACAAACTGTTGCTCAGTTTTTCTGAAAGCTTTTGTTTTATCCAAGTAGAATCGTAGCTGTGTATGTCCAAAGCGTGCAGAAGTCTCTCCCCTTTATTCTGGGGATTTGGATAGAAAGTTGGCAAATGAATGGTTTCGTTAAGAGCCACACTGGAAACCACCTTTGTTATAAATGTTGGGTTTGTCCTTAGAGATACCCTGTCCTGGTGAAAAATGATGAAAGGTTCCACTGCCATTAATGCCTGTAACTCTGAGACTCTTCTTACTGAAGTTATTGCTAGGAGCAGAGCAGTTTTCCATGATAAGAATTTTTTATCAGCTCTGCTGGCTGGCTGGCTCAAAAGGAGGCAGTGTGAGCTTTTCTAAAACAAAACTGATGTCCCAAGTAGGTATTGGTGCTCTCCTTGGGGGTCTTATGTTTTTTGCCCCTCTGAGGTACTGCGTTAGTAGTGGATGTGAAAAAATAGGAGGTTCCGTATTGTAATGAGCTGAAATGGTAGAGGCATGGATCTTAACAGATGAGAAGGACAGGCCTTTGTCCAGCATCTCAGTTAGGTAGTGTAAAATCTGAGGTATATTTGGAACAAGTGGTTCGAGTCCTTGTGCCTGGTTCCAAGCACAGAATCTCTTCCATTTTTCTGCATAACATTTCCTAGTGCTGGGCCTCCTGGCTTCTAAAATGACATCCATAACAGCTTTAGAGAGAGGTGTGGTCTGAGTGGCTATATTATCTGCCATGCAGCCAGATTTAAGGTTCTGAGTTGACTGTGCAGAATCTGATTGTTTTGTTGAGTCAGAAAATGAGGAGTTTGAGGTTGGGCCTTGAGACAAGCTCTTTAGGATTGGGTACCATTGCTGGCGTGGCCAGTCTGGGGCAATCAGGATCATTTTTGGCCTCTCTTGTCTGACTTTTAGGAGCACCTTGGGAAGAAGAGGCAGTGGAGGGAAGGCATAAACTGTCAGGGTTTTCCAGCTGAATGATAGAGCATCCACTTTCCATGCTTGTGAGTGATAAGTTCTTGTGCAGAATTTCTGTAGTTGGCAGTTGTGAGGGGAGGCAAAAATATCTATGTCTGGGCGTCCCCATTTCCTTGTTATCATGCTGAAGACCTGAGGATTTAGTTTCCATTCGTGAGGATCCATGAGATTTCTGCTTAGTTCGTCTGCCAGTGTATTTTTCGTTCCTGGCAGAAATTGTGCCTGCAGATGTACTTGATAGGTCAGTGCTGTGTTCCACAAAGTCATGGCTTGCCTGCAGAGGGGGTAGGAATGTGTGCCCCCTTGCTTGTTTATGTACTACATAACTGTGGTATTGTCCGTCTTTAGTAGTTGTCCTGGATGTAGTACGTCCTTGAAAGCTGTCAGGGCATTCTGTACAGCTAGCATCTCTTTTTGATTGATGTGAAGATGCATTTGTTCCTTGGGCCACGTGCCCTGAATACATTTTTCTGCCATGTGTGCCTCCCAGGCATAATCCGATGCATCCATCGTTATTGTCTGCCTGGCTGTGGGTAAGGTGAAAGGCTGTCCCTTGTTGTGGTGACAGGCCTGGGACCACCATCGAAACTCCTGTTGTAGGCAGGGAATTAAAGTAATTATTGTTTCCAGGCTGTGGCAATGTTGAGTCCAAACACTTTTTAGATACCACTGTAGTTTCCTCATATGCAGTCTTGCATATGGAATTAGTACAATGCAGGATGCCATTAAGCCCAGGGCCTGCAGAATTTTTCTTGCAGGGAGCTGGGTCTTTGTTGCCATCATTTGAAAGTAATGAGTCAGTTGCCTTTGCTTGTCTGGTGTGAGATAAGCCATCTGGGTAGTTGTATTTAAGCTTGCACCCAGGAATATTATCTCTTGAAAGGGAACTAGTTTTGATTTCTTTTCGTTTACTGTGTACCCTAGGCAAATTAGTAATCTTTTTACAAACGCCAGATGTTTTAGAAGAATGTCCTTGCTCTCTGCTTGAATAAGGCAGTCGTCCAAGTAGGGATATATTTGAATTCCTCTTTGTCTGCAAAATGCAATTACTGGTGCCAGGCATTTTGTGAAGACCCTGGGTGCAGTAGATAAGCCAAAGGGCAGTGCAGAGAATTGGTAATGCATTGAAGCAGCTATGAATCTGAGGTATCTTCTGCAAGATTGTATGATTGGGACATGCAGGTATGCCTCCTTGAGGTCCAAAGTAACTAGCCAAGCCTTCTTGCCCAGCATGGGTAGAAGTTGCTGCAGTGTTAACATTCTGAATTTTGGAACATCCAGGAAAGGATTTAGGATTGACAGGTCCAGTATTGGTCTCCAGGCTTTGTCCTTTCTGGGTACTAAGAAAAGTCTTGAGTAAAATCCTTGTCTCTATTCTTGCTGTGGTAGTCTTTGAATAGCTCCCATGTCCATGAGAGCAGCAATTTGTTTTTGTGCCTCTGCCCATTGGTTTTGTGGCAGGTCTGACATACCTTTTGATTTTGGAAGGGTGTGAAAATGGAACCTGTAACCCTGAGAAACAATATTCAGTACCCATTTGTCCTGGGTGATTATGTGCCAATTTTGTGAGAAAAGTGCTAGCTTTCCCCCTAGGGGTGCTGCCAAAAGTGCTTGGCATTTGTAGAGGGAAGTCATTGGGACTGTTTCCCATAAGGTTGTGATTTGTCTTCTCCTCCTTTGGGGGCTGAAGTACCCCATTGTTTAGGTCTGTTGGAGCCTTGGGGCTGAGATCTGCCTCTTGGGTGTCTGCATCTGCCTCTTTGTGACCTGTCTGACACCGGAAAGGACCGACTTTTTGAAGGCCACTTTCTGCAAAACCAAGGTGGTTGAACCTGTAAGAAATCCTTTACTGTCTGCATTAATTTTGCTTTACCCTCCATTTTCTTTAACACCTCTTCTGCCTTAACACCAAACAAAGCATCATGCTGTAGTGGAGCATCCAATAATTTTACTTTAACATGTTCAGGTAAACTTTGTTCTTTCAACCAAGCATGCCTTCGAATGACAGAGCCTGTAACTGCGGCTCTACAAGAAGCCTCTAATGAATCAAAACCACATTGCAGAGTATGCTTTCCCACTTGTTCAGCTGCATGCAATAAATCCTGCATTTCCTTACTGTCAGGATTTTCTGAGTTTGTAAGCATTTTCTGTTTTAACAAAGACATGAGGTACTGTTGATATTTAAGCATGTGAAACTGGTTGTTTAAAGCCCTTACAGCTAAAGTAGCAGAAGTGTAAACTTTTTCCCCCATCTATCCAGAGCTCTAGAATCCCTATCAGAGGGGACAGGGTTTTTAGCAGTGGAAGCCTTAACCCCTTTGGGACCCTGAGAAATTGTTTCTGGGTCAGCAGCAGGGTTTTTATAAAGAAATTTATGAGAGTCAGGGACCCTGTAGTACCTGTCTGGCTTGACTGGTGCAGGGGGTAAAGAATCAGGAGACAGACTGGAATCAGAGAAAACATCATCAACAATATCAAGCACAGGGGGAATAGCCAGGGGCCTGTGCTAAGGCAATAAAAGAAAGTCTCTGAGCCTTTTCTTGGATTCTGAATAATCCTGGCTCTCCCAATGGAAATGCTCCCTCATGGTGACGGTGTGCAGGGTTTCCCCAAAGGAATAATCCTCAGGTGGAGAGGCTGAAGGTATAGATTCTTCTGCATCAGAGTCCAAATAAGGAGGGAGAGAATATCCCTGATCTGAAGAGGAATCAGAGGAAATAGAAACCTGGTCAGAGGAATCATAGTCAGTGTCTTGCCTAGGCCTTTTATCAGGAGGGGGATGGGAACCCCTGATCAAGGTAATTAAGTCTTCAGCCATTTTAAGCATCTGTTTCTTTGGCATGGATGATTGTCCAGGAGAATGTTGTACTTGCTTCCTTGTCTTTAATGGTGTTTTTGACTTTGCCTTGGCTGTTGCAGTGGACTTAATAGTAAGCTGTGAAGGTCTGAAAACACACTCAGAAGCCGATGCCTGCTCAGCAGCTCCGGACCCATCTGAGGGAATAGATTACGCAGGCCCAATACCTTGAGTTTCCAGAGGCCTAGGTGTCTCCACGTGGGAGTCATATACGGCCTGTGGCTCTGAGGTAGCGGGTGTCAGGGGCTGCGAAAGCACCTCACTGAGAACCGGCAACTGGCCTAGAAGAGGCTTCGTTGTCGGTTTTGGACCTCGGATGCCTGTCCTTTTCCTTGTCTTTGCATTTTTTATGAACTCCAGTCGTCAGTTGTTCCGATGGCATAATGTAGTTAAATCTTCGGCCAAAGTAATGTAAAGCAAAAACTAACAGACGCTTAATAGTGCGTTTGTTGAATCTAGCACAAAACCGACAACTAGTAACGTGGTCAGGGCCTAGGCAAGGAATACAGTGAAAGTCCTTATGAGGTATTTGCTTCCCACAAGAAATACAATTGTTAACTTTTACTGACATCGGTCTGAAGCAAGAAAAATTTTCCCCAATGGGGTACTTAGCTTTATTGAAGATTTCGGTTCTGAAACTCGATTTCGAAAATCTCAGGAGTCGACCGACCGGCACTTGCAAACTGCTTTTGCTTCGGGCACTGCGCGGCAAGAAAGACTGAAGAAAATGGCGTCGGTTGCATCTTTTATACCCCTGTCGCACTGACGTCAGGGAAGAGGCGACAGCAACCGACGCCGGACCTAGACTTTGGAACTCTGGCCGACTGCGGGTAGCCTGCCAGCAGGATAACCCAAGTGTAATGACTGCAACAATGAAACACGATGAACATCCATGCGGTCAGCTTGTGGGCCTGAGTGTTGGGATATTAAATCCCTGATAGGTGAGAGAGGAGATCCTGAGTAGGCTCCAGTGTCCATGGAGGACAATGAAGATGAGACCATAGAAAGTGGAACCATAACTGCTACGGCCAGAAAAGGGGCAATGAGGACAAATGAGTTCTTCAGACTGCTTGCTTTCTGCAAAAATCTTGGAATCAGGGGAAGAGGAGGATAAGCAAAAAGGAGACCCGAGGGCCAAGCATGGAGAAGAGTGTCTCTTGGTAACTCCCCCTGAGGGGGGATCAAAGCAAAGTACTTGTTGCTGAGAGGGGTGGCAAATAGGCTGTTGCAAGGTTGACCGCAACACCTGAAGATCATATTCGCTACTGACTGACTGCGAGACTACTTGTGAGGCATCAAAATGGATCTCCTTAGTTTGTCCACACGTTGGTTTCCCCCGGAATGTGCATTACAATCAAAAAGCAGCCGGATGAGATCATCCATTCCCAACCCTCATGGCATTTCTGCAAAGGGGATAAGATTGAGTTCCTCCTTGCTTGTTGATTTACCAGCCTACAGACATATTTGTCAGTCTGAACTCCAATAGTCCCCAAGGGAAGAGCATCTTGAAATGCCTGCAATGCTAAAAGAGCTGCACTCTTCTCTAGGACACTGATATGCAAGGTGGTCTCTTGGGAAGACCATGTGCCATGTGTCCAAGGTACATGGTCTCTTGGGCAGACCATGTGTCTTGGACAGTTCTTCCCAAGAAATACCCTGCCCCATGTCACCCCAGTTGAGAAGCATCCATGGTCACTGTGGCTACTGGGTTCGGAAGAGCAAAGGGTTTGCCAGAAAAATATCATCTGATTGTACCCAGCAGAGAATTTGTTGCTTGCAAATCGTAGTGAGTTTTACTTGAAAAGCTAGGGGTTGAGACAGAATGGACCACTGTAGAGCTAGAGTCCACTGGAGAACCCACATAAAGAAGCATGCAAGAGGAAATAGTAGTATGTCATCTGACATCGATCCAAGTGCCTGAAGCACTAACCTTGCTGGAGGAGATGGATGAGAAAGGATAGCCTGAACCTGGTGAAAGAAGTAACAGAGTGGAGAGGTAAAGATGTTACCTGTGTTGCGTCCAATATTGTCCCAATTAATTCCAGGCTCTGAAGTGGTGCAAGTTTTGGTTTTGCAAGATTTATCATAGTGCCCAATGTGTAGCAAATCTGCAGCAAATAATCTCTGGCATGTTGAAGTTGATGCTTGGAGGGGACAGTTAGGAGCCAGATGTCTAGATATGGAAACAAAAAATAACTGTAGCAAAAGAAAATAAAAAACAACAAGCAGGAACCAACACTAGATATGAAAACCTCTGAAATCCCTTAGTCTCAAATAAGTTTTGACTACAGCCCAGAGTCTATGGTGAGTCTAAACGGCAGAGCTCTGAATTGGTAATGACTGGCTCCCAGCTGAAAGTGAAGATGTCTCCTGGAACATCTGTCTATTCTGATGTGACAGTAAGTGTCCTGAAGATCTACAGAGCACATCCAATCGCCCTTTTGCAAAAAAGGCAGGATGGACTGAACCATGACCATTCAGAACCTCACTTTCTTTACATACTAGTTCAATTTGCTTAGATCTAAAATGGGTCTGAAGTCCCTTGTTTTCTTTGGCACTAAACAGAAGTGTGAATAAGTTCTGAATCCTATCTGGTCAGTTGGGACCTTCTAAATGATTTCTAGCAGTTTTTGTATTTCTTGTGCTGTGGCCTTCCTCTGACTGGGTGGAATGTTAGGAATTTTCTTCCTTTGAAAATGAGGAAGAAGGGAAAATGGTATGTAATAACCTCTGGACATTATACTTAGCAGCCATAAATGTCTTGTGATGTTTGTCCACGTGCAAAGAGACCTGACCCCCCCCCCCAGCTACTAAAAAAGCTGGACAGTCGGGCAGCACTTCAGGAACGCTGACAGGGCCTGTCTGAAAAAGAACTAAAGCCCTGGTTCTGCAGGCCTACTCTGCCTCTAGGGAAATGTCTACCATTAAAATTTCCTCCTATGCCTCTGGAAGAATTGTCCCCATGTGAATCTTGGAAAGGTCCCTGAGATTTATGGAATCACATTTTCTTACCACCTCTATGGTTCCTAGACAAGGTGCAATAAGGAGTAGAAAACTTGACCCCCATGGCTGACAGGGTCTTTCCTTTTTGTTCCCTGTGGGTATGCATATCTTTTTACTGATGGCCTAAACTAGGAAGTGCCATCAAAAGGGACTTTAACAAAAGATGTCTTAAAGGAATCCACAAAGTTGCACAGCAGCATCCAGGCGTGCCTCCTTATGGTACTGCCTGAACCGGCTGCTCATGAGGACCCTTCAGCTGTGTGAGAGAGTTATCTATTCCAAATGTTTCAATGAGGTTAAAGAGTGGTCAATTGAGAGGATGTCCTTTTGAAATGTTAAAATCAGGAAAAACACAAACATAACTCAAAAAATGAAAAAGGCAAGAGTCGGCAAATCCACTCAACTGTTTTAACTCAACTGTTTTAATTAGCGCTTTCATCTGTCCAAATCAAGCAAACTTCTTCAGATAAATGATAAAAGGAAATTACATCCATTAAATAAAAAAATCCTTGTGACATCACTTCCTGATTCCATTAAAATAATACTTCAAATATTTAAATAAATAATTCAAATATTTACTTTAAATGTTCAAATGAAAAATTATGTGTAAATATACATGTAACCACTATATATATATAAAAGTATCACTTGCTTGTGCAAACTGCTTTTGAAATGCTTAGCAGACATGGACTCTGAGTATTTGATATTTCTTTAGTCAAATCTCTCTGAAGCCTAGTAAAGTGCGCCAAATAATTAAGAGACCTCACAGTAAAAGTAGCTGAGGCAAACACTTGCTTTCCAAATCTGTCCAACTCTCTGGACTCCCTGTTAAGTGGATGGACAGAAGAGCTCTGTTCTGCTACCTCTTTCTGAGTGGCTGCCACCACCACCACCACAGCATCAACTGGGGCTCCATTGCTCCAATGGGGTCTTTCTGCAGGTGGAGACAAAACTTTGTCGGGGCACTTAGGGATGGGCTTGACAGTATCCAGCTCCTTCCATGTCTGACAGGAATCCAGATCAATAAGACCATCTGCCAGGAAGGCTACCCAAGACATAAACGGGCCAGAAACAAAAGCCTCCAAAGACACCGATTCTTCAGGAAAGGGGGTTTGGGATGACCAGCCACCCTTCTGCTTCATTATCTCTAGAATATCTCCAAAGGAGATGTCTGTCATCCAGTGGTGACCTGGCAGATCCCTCTCCTTCATCAAAATCGGTGTCTTTATTGAGAGACTCTAGGGGGGGGGTCTACGTGTTTCCTCTTACACATTCTCTTCTGCAGCACCTCTTCTGTAGAACATTCTGGAGAGGTATCAGAAGAGATGGGAAGTTCATCTACTGAAACTGGTTAGAGACTAACTGGAACTGGCTGTCTCTATGGAATAGTTCTGCTGACTCAAGAGTTCAGAACCGATGAGAGAAAAGGGTCAGGATCCAAAACATGAGAAGATGGTTCTCTCTGGACAGAAAAATCCCTTTCCACCACCTTGAAGGCAGAGGGACTGGGAGAAGCCCTGACCCACTGCCTCAGAGCCGAAACTTCTGAATAAAGTAGATCAAGGCCATCCCTGGATCCGAGCCTCGAGGGGAAAACCGGATCGGAACTGTCTAGGGCCAAAGCTTGAAGGGAAGGATCCGACAATACTGACGCCGAGCCTACCCCCTTGGATCAGATGCCGACACTTCATCTCTGAGACATATCTCGGTCCGAGAATATCAGGGCAGAACCAGTTAGGGAAACAGTTGGAGTAGATAAGGAAACTTTCCTCGATCTAACCCTGAGCTTCAAAACCAATGGATGGATTGGAGAAGGAGAAATATTAGTCTTATGGCAGGCATATTCATGGATCCGATGGGAGACTGAACTTGTTAAGATACCTAGACCTAAGCTCTGAGAAACTTTCACATCATCCTATCCACATCTGCTTCCAACAAGCTTCTCTAGGTCTTCGAGGAAGTGGTGGATGGGGGCCTGAAATGCTTCTTAGGAGCTTTGAGAAGCTGAGCAGGAAGAGTGAGTGAAATTGGTTTTAAAACATATTCAGGTGTAGTACTCCTAAAGGAACTACCTGGCTTCAAATCCGATGACTCAGGATCCAAGGGAGGAGCTGGCGGACTAATTGTCATTACAGTTGGAGCCAAAGCCTTACAATCCAAAGGTTTCAGATCCAAATGTCGAGATGTCTTTGGATTTCGGAAAGTTGGGTCCAAGAGTCTCCTGGTCTTGGTTGGTGACTCTGATGAGGGCCTACGGGACCTCGACGAAGAACACTCATGGTGCTGCAGAAGAACAGACTTGCCTGTTCTGGAGGGCGTTTCAGTCCCTGGAATGAAAGAAGGAAGAAGACCCTTAAAATAAGTTTGTTTCTTCTGTCCGCCAGGGCTGTATTTTTTAAACCCTGTAGGTTTGTCCAACATAATGGAAGAAATGGGATGGTGCAGTGGTGTAGTTGTTAGTGTTGTCGCCTCACAGCAAGAGGTTCTCAGGTTCGACTCTTGGCTGGGGTGCCTTCTGTGTGAAGTCTGCATGTCCTCCCTGCGTTCGGGTGGATTTCCTCCAAGTGCTCCACTTTCCTCCCACATTCCAAAGACATGCAGTAGGTGGATTGGACACACTAAATTGGCCCTAGGTGTGTGTGTGTGTGTGTGTGTGTGTGTGTGTGTGTGTGTGTGTGTGTGGTGCACCCCCTGAGGAGGGTTGGGCCTCAGGCTAGGAACCCAATGCTGTAAAACCCTTACCTGCTACAGAAACAATGAGTGCTGCAGGGTTCTCATTGCCAGATGTGCTGAATACATGGGAGCGAATCTAGGATCCAGGAATGGAAGAAATGGAGGACAAACACAGTAAGGGGAAGGAAAATAATAGTAAAGTTTTTTTTAATAGAAAAAAGGGAAAATGCAGGTAAAGACAACCAACTATGGTAGAAGGGTAATGAAAGAAAAAAGGGAAAAAACAGTACAGAAGAAGAAAGAAAAAGTCCCTGACAACCAGCAACAACTAGAGGGAGGAAGAAGGATAGAAACCAGAGTTTTATTCACATAAAAAAGCTGAATGCACTCGAGAGTGGAAACTACATTTTTTCATAAAGGTGGCAAATGAGATCTGGGGCAATAGGGATGCAGTATGGCATTATGGGTAGAGGGAGGAGCTAGAGAGTTGGATCTGAAGTCGGGTAAATGCGGCCGAATCGGAGCTGAGCATTATATCCTAACCACAAGTCAGGAAGCATGAAAAGGGCAATATCAGATCCTTGAATTTGTGAATCCCTTATTTTCTTTGCCAATGGCTCTAAATATTAAGCAAATAATGGTGAGTAAATATGACATCCCTGCCTGGTTCCTCTTTTGAAACACAGTTTGTAAAGGGGAGCCCTTCCACCTTAATTCTTGCCACACTGGCCCTTCACATAATCTTTTTTAGTAATCCTATAATTCTGTCAGGCAACACAAACTATTGCCTTACTCATAAGATCCCAGTTGGCTCTATCAAATGTTTTCTCTGTATCGAGACCCACCAACAACAGTGGTGTTTTCCTACACTCTACATCCTTCTGGATCATCACTGCTTTATTAATATTTTCAAATATTTGCCTCCACTTTGCAAATCCACTTTGATCCATAGCTATCAAGTTTGGTAACACCTCTGACATTCTCTTAGCTAGCATATATACAAACACTTTATAACAGTGGTTTAAAATTGAAATGTGTCTATATGAAGCTTTGTCTGAAGGGTCTTTACCTTCTTTGGGTAATATATCCCCACAGTTTTCTTCCAAGATGCTGCCCCCCATTATGAAATACTGTTGAACAATATTTTCCATATCTATCACTTTCTTTCCTCCTAACTTCCAAATTTTGACAGGAATACCATCTGTTACTGAAGACTTCCCTGTTTATTGATCAGAGTTGTTATGTTTCTTCTTACCTTAGCGATTAACTATTGAGGTTTATATCCCTCTTGCTTTGGTGTAATCAAGTCTTCCATACTTGTACGTGTTTCTTTTGTGGGCTTCCCATTTTCTCTCCAACATTAATTTCTTTATAAAACTTTATAAAACTTTCAAAATATTTCAAATACATTTAGGGATCTCTGGTTATATTTCTTGACATAGGCTCTCTAAGCATGGCTACAATTCTACTTTTTTTTGCCTAATGTATTGTGCTAAAATATTTTGCACTCTAGAGTTGCTGTTAAAAAGAGTTGCTTTGTAGAAAACCTTCTAAACGCATGCATATTATCCAAACAGTCCCTTTAGAACCCCTTAGTTGCCCCTTCTAATTGTTCTGTGAGATTACCCATTTTCTGCAGTACTTTAACCTTTAGCAACCCTTTTAAATATTTCCAATAACTTCTTTCTTAGATCCTTTCCAAATGTTGTTGTTGTTCCTTCGGCTTTTCCCAGTTAGGGGTCGCTACAGCGGAACTCCAGTCCGCTAATGATTGGTAGTAGATTTTCACGGTGCCGAGATGCCAGCTTGACACACCCATTCACACGTCTTTCAAAAGCGATCCTTTCCAAATACTTTGATCAAATTTTTAATGTCCATTTTCATATTATATTAATAACTTGCTATCCTTTCTGAAATATTTTTTATCTTCCCAAATAAATCTCAAATCATATCTACTATCAATTCCTTAATTTCCTCTTTTCGTCAGATAAACAGGAAAGTTCCAGCA
The DNA here is from genome assembly GCF_019279795.1 of Protopterus annectens. Lineage (NCBI taxonomy): Eukaryota > Metazoa > Chordata > Ceratodontiformes > Protopteridae > Protopterus > Protopterus annectens. Next base: position 625,696,488 of record NC_056746.1, read on the forward strand.
TCTAGAATTTACATTACCCTGCAGCTTTAACTTAGTTTTTATCGGTGTGCGTTTTGATGGCTCTCAATATTTTTAATTAAATACAAATGCTTCTGTGAAATATATATATATATATATATATACATATATATATATATATATATATATACATATATATATATATGGATCTATCTTACAACGTCGACAAGTCAAAACGCCGAAAACGAAATCACCGACACCACATAACCGACATTTCACAAACACGAAACCTCACATGCCCGACACACCATAATCCCGACAAGCAACAAACAAAACAAATCCCCGGTCCAAAAAGCACACACACAACACAAGCACACCAAAATCCTTACAAACCAACACTAAACCTCACATACACAACTACCTACAACCTTAACCCAAACCCTAACCCTAAGGTCCGCCACTATCGCACACTCACCTAACCCGCTTCTAACCTAACTCACTTAACCCGCCTAACCCACAAACTATCACAGTCGCACACTTACCTAGCCAGCCTAACCCTAACTCACTTAACCCGCCCTAACCCACAAACTATCACAGTCGCACACTTACCTAGCCCGCGCAACCCTAACTCACTTAACCCGCCTAACCCACAAACTATCACAGTCGCACACTTACCTAGCCAGCCTAACCCTAACTCACTTAACCCGCCCCCAACCCACAAACTATCACAGTCGCACACTTACCTTACTCGCACCCTACCGTCCGTCACTACCGCATACATCCACAGCCTTTTCCCATGTCGATGTTCTCAGCGTCGGGGTTTTGATCCGTCGGTCTTCTCCGTTTTCGATCTTCTGGCGTCGGTGTTCTCGCTGTCGGCGTTCTGACTTGTCGACGTAGTCAGATAGAACCATATATATATATATATATCCAAAATGTGAATAATATCTAAATTCCATCTTGGGTTCCTGATAACAAATTTAACATCTTCCTTTACAAATATTATCTTATACTTATTCATAAATCTACCTTTATTTGTTATAATTTCTCTTCTAGGTTCTCAGATACAGCCTCACTATTCCATACCAGGTTCCAGCCCACATCTATAAATAATATTCCCCCTGGAAAGGTTATTTTATTTTTTTATTTATTTATTTGACATTTGGTGACCGGGTTGGTCTGACTAGGCTACAGAGCCCTTTTTCAGCAGAGATCCAAGGAGAAAAGCTTCACAAATACAAATACAAAAACATCATACATATTTACATAAACATGTATACATACAGGCAAAATAGAATACAACTTATAAAGGAACATGTTACAATAAAAGGAGTAATATTGAAGTTTAAAACAGCCTTAGTACCTATTAACTATAAAAATATAATATAGAAACTTAGCTTCCATCTCACAACTACCATCAAAGAAAAACTCATGGCTGGTAAACTGTCTTAAGGACATAAAAAAGGAGTGGTGGCAAAGTGAAATAGCTGAGAAGGGAAAGAGTAGTTTAGGTGGGAGTAGGACAAGGACAGATCTAGGATTCTGTAAATACATTCTTTAGAAGGTTTTTGAAGTTGAGGAAGTTGCTGTTTGTTCTTATAGAAAGGATAAGTTTGTTCCAGGCCGTGGCGATGGGGTGGCTGTATAAAAGCTTGCCAATATTTTTATTAGGTTTGTAGACGTCTAAGTGGTATAGGTCAGTGCTATGTAGGTTACACTTAGGAGAGTAGGGAGTGTAGAGAGTGATGAGGTCTGTGAGGGCAGGACAGTGAGGGGGTTGATTTAAGACAGTGTGTGTGTGAGGGAGGTGGAGTTGGGGAAGAAGGAGTTGGTTATGGAGTTCGAGCCATTGTAGATTTTTTTAAAGATGTGCAATGGTGAGAGCGATAGGGAAGGTTGTCAGCGAATCTGGCTATTTTGTTGTAAATGATTTCAAGTTTAGCTATTAGGTTGGATCGAGTATTGGTGAGAATAGGGGCTGCATACAATAAGGTGGGGATAAGGAAAGTCTGTGCTAGAGAATGTTACTAGTGAGGTATTTTTTGTGTCTGTATAGGAGACCAAGTTTTTGGTGGGCCTTTTTGATGGCTTGCTGAATATGCACGTCAGACTTTAGTTGGTCATCTTTGATTACACCAAGAAGTTTAGAATGTGGTTCTACACAGACAAGTGTATTATTGAGAGAATATACTGTGAAGGTATTTTTGTGCTGCTGTACAGATTTGGAGAGGAAGAGTAAAAGTTTTGTTTTTTAGGACTGAGAAGAAGCTGATTATTGGTCAGCCATTCTTCGACTGAAAGGACGGAAATCTTGAGTAAGAGCAAAGCAACGAAGTGGGAGAGGTTATCAGAGCACGAGATAATAGTTATAGTCGTCGGCGTAATGCATTAGTGAGGAGTTAGGACAGGATGAGTGTAGGTTATTTGTAAAGATATTAAAAAGGTGAGGTCCAAGGATTGACCCATGGGGCATACCTGCTTGGATTGGAAGGAAGGTGGAAAAGGAGGAAAACCATTTGATGGAATGGAATCTGTTGGAGAGGTAACTAGTGAACCATAGTATAGTAGAAGAGAAGAGGTTAAGGGAAGAAAGTTTTGAGAGAAGTAGGGTATAGGCAACGGTGTTGAAGGCTTTAGCTAGATCTAGGAAGAGGCAAGAGACTAGTTTGTTATTGTCCCGCGCTTTGGAAATAGTCTGTGTAAATGAAATTACAGCTGTAGAGGTGCTGTGGTGAGGACAGAAACCATGTTAGTTGGGAGCCAACAGGTTGTCTTGTATGATATGTTTAAAAAGCTGGTTATGAATACATTTTTCTAGGAATTTGGATAAGGGGGATAGTATGGTGATAGGTCTGTAGCTGGTTGGTTCAACTGAACTGCCACCTTTGTGGAGGGGTATGACATAGTATTTTTTCCAGATGTCAGGGACTGCATTCTCTTGAATTCACCTGCTTACTAATACGGACATTGGATGTGCAACAGAGTTAGCTGCAAGTTTAAGGACTAGAGGAGGTAAGCTGTTAGCAGAGGGGGAGCAAATATTTAATTTGGTAAGAAGAGGTTTGATGTAAGCGGTAGGGACAGGTTTAAGACAGATCTGGGTGGAAGAGGAACAGGGGAAAAGGATCACAAAAGGGGGTGCTTTCAGGTTTAGTTAAATTTTTTATAGCGTTGATGAAGAAGGAATTAAGAAAGGAGGCAGTGTCAGTTGGTGAGCTGTTAGGACAGGGGCTGGGGGTAGAAGGGTTGCCTGGGTGTAAGAGTTTGTTGATACTATTCCAAAACTTTTTAGGGTTGGAGTTGGGGTTGCCAAATGTTTTTTGATAGTATTGCTTTTTGTCCAGATCAACTTGTCTCTTGGTTAGGTTCCTAAGTTCTCTATAGGTCTGGAGATGACTGAGGGAGTTTGATTTTTTCCAGGTCTTCCAGGCGCTGTCACGTTTAAGCATTAGTTTATGGGTTGATTGGGTTAACCATGAAGCAAAGTTTTTGTTCTTATTTTTCTAGTGGGGGACTAAGGAGTTTAGAATATTCAGGAAGGTGTCACATTACATTTGGAGACAAGAGGCACTGAGAGGGAGGGCATAGAGAAAGGACCAGCTAATTGAGGAGAGAAGACCACTGAAGGTTTCTGGGCAGAAATTAGAGATGTTATGGCTGTCTTTGTACTGGTGAGGTTTCAGCAGATGAGGTGAATGTTGTATCATGTGGGTAGGGAGATGGTCACTGAGACAATCAGGTAGAGTGGTGGCATTGTGATACAGATTTGGTCAAGGATAGTGTCCTTATTTGTCTGTTTATTCACGCAGTTGGGAGAGGTGATAAGTTGTGAGAATCCAAAGAGATTGATGCTAGCATTAAGAGAGTACGCATTAAGGGAATTCCATTCAATACTGGCATCACCTAAGATGACAGTCTCTTAAGAAATGCTTAGAGATGCCCAGGAGAGAAAGTGTTCAAAGGTAGGGATGTTGTTGCCAGGTGGGATATAAACTGCTACTATGGCAAGGTTTTTGTGATTGTTCAATTTACAGTTAGCAATAAAAATTCAGCTGGATGGAAAGTGGGAGGAGGTGAAGATAGAGGATACAGAAAAAGTTTGTCAGAGTATACAACAGCAACTCCACCACCTCATTTCCTGTGCCAATCAAGGCAGAGGATGTTGTAACTTGGGGGAGGACTTCAAGGAACTTGATAGGAGGTTGTAACCAAGTTTCTGAGAGGGTGGGAATGTCAGGGCTGTACAGAGAGAGAAGGGCAAAGAAAGAAGTAACTTTGTTAGCAATGCTTTGAATATTGTTTTTAAATACTTGAGTAGTGAGGTTGTGGAGTCTGGATATGGGGTATACTGGGGGAGGTGGGGAGAAAGGTCTGCTAGTATACTGGAGGTGTTAGAGGTGAGAGTATGGGTAATTGTGTCTGAGTTGGAGGGTGGGCCAGAGTTGAGGTGAATATCGCTACCCAGAAGAAGGCCTGGAAAGGAGGGTTTGTGTGCTGTGCTAAGGGGCTCTAGAAGAGAAAGTACAGTTTTGTACCTACCATAAATGTAGATGTTCGAGGATCCACATTGCTGCAGTCCTAACTATTGGGGTAGTCCGCTGTCCAGTCGGCCCGAATACCAAAGTATATGGCTGACGTCGGTCAGGGCGCATTAGACTGACGTCAGTACGTCAGGGTACTAATGCGCATGACCGACATCATATCCTCAGTCTTTTCTTGCCCCAGATGTCAGAAGACCCTGAAAAGATAAGGCCAAAAACTCCCACAATACCTGCACCAAACAATATATATACAATATATACATAATCAGCAGAATATAACCTCACCTACACAACCACCCCTAAACACAGAGGGGAAGGAGGGAGGGTAAATTGGACTGCAGCAATGTGGATCCTCGAACATCTACATTTATGGTAGGTACAAAACTGTACTATGTTCTTCATTCCACATTGCTGCAGTCCTAACTATTGGGTAGAATCCCAAAGCAGAGGTAAGGGAGGCTGGCAAATCATAAGGAAGCAGGAACTGACAACATGCCTTGCAAAATAGCTGTGGCAAAACCAGCCCTAGACTTAGAGTAGAGAGGAAGGTGATAATGCTTAGAGAAAGTATGCACTGAACTCCAAGTAGCTGCCTCCAAAATATCCTTAGTTGCCACCCCCCTTAGAAATGCTGTGAAAGTGGCAGTAGCCCTAGTGGAATGAGGCCTAATCCCAGCTGGAATCTCCTTGCCATGATGGGAATAACAAAAGTAATGCAACACCCAATCCACCTAGAAATAGTTTGTTTTGACACAGGCTTGCCCTTTGAACTCAAAGCAAAAGAAACAAACAACTGCTGAGACTGTCTAAAATCCTTAGTCCTGCTCAAATAATAACGTAATAGCCTGTGTACATCTAAAGTGTGCAAAATCTTTTCCCCTTTATTTTGGGGATCTGCATAAAAGGTAGGCAAATGAATAGTTTGGTTTAAAGCCACACTAGAAACCACCTTAGGCATAAAGGAAGGATTAGTACGTAAAGATACCCTATCCTTATGGAAAATCAAAAAAGGCTCCACTGCCATAAGGGCCTGCAACTCAGAAACCCTTCTTGCAGAAGTAATGGCCAACAAAAAAGCAGTCTTCCATGACAAGTATTTCAATTCAGCAGTAGCCGAGGCTCAAAAGGTTGTAGAGTAAGTTTCTCCAACACAAAATTGAGATCCCAAGCAGGAGTAGGAGCTCTACGTGGGGGTCTTATATTCTTTGCCCCTCTAAGAAATTGCTTGAACAAAGGATGCGAAAACAATGGTGGGTCACAATCATAGTGAGCTGAAATTGCTGCAGCATGAATCTTAATGGAAGAGAAAGACAAACCTTTGTCCAGTAACTCAGTAAGATATTGAAGAGCCACACTCAAATTTGGCTCAGTAATCTCCAAATTGTTTGCTGCACTCCAAAACAAAAATCTCTTCCATTTTTCTCGTACACTTTCCTTGTACTAGGTCTTCTGGCTTCCATAATCACATTTAAAACTTGTTGAGGAAGCTGAGACCTGCTGTCTTTCAAAACAGAATATGCCAGGCTGTTAGATGTAGAGAGTGAAGCTTGACATTGAGCAGATGACCGTCCCTCTGAGACAACAGGTGTGGAATCAAGGGCAAAGGCCATGGAGGCTTCCTTACCAGATTCCTCAGTAATGGGTACCAGTGCTGCCGAGGCCAATCTGGAGCTATTAAAATCATCCTTGGCTTGTCTTGTCTGACCTTTAGAAGCACCTTTGGAAGAAGAGGCAGAGGTGGAAAGGCATACACATGAAGATTTTCCCAACTGAAAGAAAGAGCATCCACTTTCCAAGCTGTGTGATGAAATCCCTTCGTGCAAAACTTTGGCAGCTGGTGGTTTAGTGGAGAAGCGAACAGATCTATGTCTGGAGTTCCCCATGACACTGTCAATTTTGAAATACATGAAGATCCAGTTTCCACTCGTGGGGATCCATGATTTGTCTGCTTAATACATCTGCTAAGGAGTTCTGTGCTCCCGGCAGAAACCTTGCCTGAAGAGTCAGTTGCAGACTGAGCGCAGTCTCCCATAAAAGCATTGCTTGTCTGCACAATGGGTAAGAATGTGTTCCCCTTGTTTGTTGATGTACCACATGACAGTTGTGTTGTCTGTTAGAATCAACACCTGCCCTGGAAGAAGTAACTCCTTGAAAGCAATTAATGCAAACTGAACTGCTAACATCTCTTTCATGTTGATATGTAGATGCTGTAGTCTGGCAGGCCACTTGTCTTGTATCCACTTTCCATTTAGATGAGCTCCCCAAGCAATATCTGAGGCATCTGTCATTAGAATCTGACTTGCCTCTGGCCGGGTCACAGAGAGTCCCTTGTTTAGGTGACATTCCTGAGCCCACCACAAAAATTCCTTTTGAATGCAAGGTATTATTTGAATGACAGTGTCCAAATCCTGGCAGTGCTGTGTCCACAGATTTTTGAGATACCATTGTAGCTTCCTCATATGCAGTTTGGCATTGGGAAGCACCAGAATACAAGATGCCATGAACCCTAAGGCTTGAAGGACTGTCCTTGCAGTCAGCCCGGACTGAAGAGATAGATGATGGAAGTAACTGGAAAGATTCTTTTGTTTGTCCGGGGTTAAAAAGGCCATCTGGGCTGCTGTATTCAGTCTCACACCCAGAAAGCACATGTCTTGAGAGGGTACTAGACTGGACTTTATTTCGTTCACAGAATACCCTAGGCATCTTAGCACTGCTATGACATATTCCAGATGCTGTAGAAGATCTTTTTCTTGAGCCAGAGTCAGGCAGTCGTCCAAGTAAGGATAGATTTGGATTCCTTTTAGCCTGAAGTAAGCTATCACTGGAGCCAGAACCTTTGTGAATACTCTGGGCGCAGTAGATAAGCCAAAGGGCAATGCAGAGAACTGATAATGAGAATTTCCAGCTCGAAAACGCAGATACTTCCTGCAACTTAGTCTTATAGGCACATGAAGGTAAGCTTCCTTGAGATCTAAAGTTACCATCCAGTGATCTTTGCCCAGCAGAGGTAAAAGCTGTTGTAACGTCAACATTTTGAACTTGGGAATGTCCAGATAAGTGTTGAGGATAGATAAATCCAGAATTGGTCTCCACGTGTTCCCCTTCTTTGGTACTAGGAACAGGCGAGAGTAAAATCCTAGGCCCCTTTGCGGCACAGGAACTGACTGAATGGCCCCTATTTGGAGCAACAGAGAAATTTGCTTGTGAGCCTCTGTTCTTTGAAGAGGAGGAATGTCTGGCATGCCTTTGAAAGGAGGCAAGGTATGGAAATAAAACCTGTAACCGTGGTGAATAATATCCAGAACCCATCTGTCTTGGGTAATTAAATCCCAATTTTCTTTGAAAAGAGACAGCCTTCCTCCCAAAGGTGCTGCCAGGCGAGAACGTACTGGCAGCTGAAAAGGCAGGTCATTGGGTCTGCTTACGAAAGGACTGACCCCTGCCCTCACCAGAAGTCTGAGCAGGGGAACTCCCTGACCTAGGCCTAAAAGAACCCTGAGCTCTGCCCCTACCACGTCTAGACCTACCCCTAGACTGGGAATCATAAGCAGGATAAGTCCATCCCTTAGTAGGCCAATTTCTACTAAACTTGGAGGCTGCACCTGCAAAAATCTTTAACAGTTTGCATAGACTTAGCCTTGTCCTCCATTTTCTTCAAAACTGCTTCCACAGGCGAACCAAACAACACATCAGACTGTAAAGGAGCATCCAAAATCCTTGTCTTAACATGCTCAGCTAAATTCTGATCTCTCAGCCAGGCGTGCCTACGAAGAACAGAACCAGTGGCAGCCACCCTGGAGGAGGCCTGCACAGCATCAAAACCACACTGCAAGGAATGTTTACCCACCTGTTCAGACACATGAACTAAATCCTGCAACTCTTTACACTCAATACCTTCAGCCAGAGCATCCACCTTAGATTTCAACTGTGACAGAAGATAATTCTGATATTTTAACATGTGAAACTGACAATTCAACGCCCTCATGGCTAAAGTGGAAGAAGTATACACTTTCTTTCCCCATCTATCCAAAGCCCTTGCCTCTTTATCAGGAGGGACAGGATTTTTAACAACTGAGGCCTTCACACCTTTAGGCCCCTGAGAGACAGTTTCTGGGTCTGCCCTAGGACTCTTTACTTATGAGCTTCAGGCACCCTATAATACCTATCCGGTTTAACTGGGGCAGGAGGCAAAGAATCAGGATTCAGGAAGCCTCTGCAAACACATCTTCCACCACATTCAAAACAGGAGGTATAGCTAAAGGCCTATGCTGGGGTAAAACAAGAATTCCCTAAGCCTTTTCCTGGAATCAGAGAAATCTTGACCTTCCCATTTAAAATGCTCCCTCATGGAATGCAGAGTCTCTGAAAATGAAAAATCCTCAGGAGGAGAAGCAGAAGGAGTAGAATCATCCACATCAGAATCAGAATAAGGAGGGTACTCCTGCAAGTCTTCAGCCGAAGACTCCGAAGCCTCGAGCATTGCTCAAAACTCTCAAACTCAGGTTCCACCCTAGGTCTCTTATCAGGAGGGTGCATAGAACCCCTATTCATAGTAATCACATCCTCTGCCATTTTAAGCATATGTTCCTTAGGCAAAGATCCTGAAGCACTAGGAGAAACCCCACAGAAGCTAAACTTGGCCTGCCCTCAAGGAAGCCTTGGAAACTGAAGGGAGGCTCTAACCACCTTAGGAAGAGAGGGAAGAACAGCCACCTGAGAAGCCCCTCAGCCTGGCCTACTTCCTGAGAGGATACATCCTGTAACAGTAAAGTCTCTCCTGAGACTCCAAAGAGACACCTGGCAAAACCTCCGGCTCCACTGAGCCTTCCAAAGAACCGACGTCTGGGACTGTCGGTTCCTCCACCCTAGGCTTTGCTGCTTTATCTTTGCGTTTTAGCGAAGCGGCCGGAGCATCCGACGGCATTTTATAATTACAACGCTTCCCAAACACTAACCTGGCACAGTCTAACCTTCTCTTAATAGTGCGTTTGTTAAATCTAGCACAAGAGCGGCATCCAACAACGCCGTGCTCAGGCCCTAAACAAGGTATACACAAAGTATGGTAATCCCTATGAGGTATCTGTTTCCCACAAGAAATACAGTTATTCACTTTTTCTGACATCCGGTTAAATACTGAGGCAAGAAAAAAACAAAATATTCCCCAACGGGGTACTTAGCCAACTTTGATTCGGTCTGAAACTCTGACTTCAGAAACTTTCAGAACGCCAACCTGCACTCGCAAAATTGCTTCTGCATCGGACCATGCGGCAAAAAAGACTGAGGATATGACGTCGGTCATGCGCATTAGTACCCTGATGTACTGACGTCAGTCTAATGCGCCCTGACCGACGTCAGCCATATACTTTGGTATTCGGGCCGACTGGACAGCGGACTACCCCAATAGTTAGGACTGCAGCAATGTGGAATGAAGAACATCTGTGGGTCTAGGTTCTGTAGGGAGTGAGGGTGGAAGAACTTTTTTTAAATCTATGTAATAGAGTTTGAAAGTGAGTAAACAGTGAAATAGCTTTAGATAAGCTTATAGAGGTAATTGCATTGTAGTGATTGAGTGAGATAGTAGGAGAGGAGTGGGAGTGGTGGGAGTGGAAGTGACAGGAGGTGGAATAGGAAAGTAGAAGGAAGGAGTTAAGCAGGATGAGTAAACTGAATGTTAAGTGAAAGAATAGTCGGTAGGTAAAAAGGGTGGAGGAGGTAGTTTTTGTGTGAATGGATAGGTAGGATTGGCTGGAAGGAGGGACTGGATGGTAACTGGGGTGTGGTTAACAAAAGTGAGTGTATAACTTTGAGGAGAGTGGGGGTGGATGGGAATGGGGGTAGGGGAGAGAAGTGAACCCGAGCGCATCAACGGTGAGCAGAGCTGGCAGACCCTGACTGGAGAACCTTGGTAGAAGAAACAAAAAATCAGTAAGTACTTACCTTAAGTAAGGTATTCTTGTTGTGTTTCCAGGATGTGGAGTAGCTTAAAATACAGGTTTTACTTCCAAAATTCTCCTAAACCCCATGAAAGCAGTTTGAGATGAAATTTAAATACATGCTAGCATAATTTCCCCCCTGCCAATAAACCTTTCCTACCACAAAACTACAATTATTGTCATTTCCCTCATCTATCAGTATTGGAACCCCTCTCACATCAATAGTAATACTCCCTTTTTCCTTTTACCTTGATACTCATCTGAATGTTCAACTGGAAATCATTCATCAAATTCACATGCTAATTTCTATCCAAGTGTTCTGATAAAAAGTTACTACTTCTCCGTACTATGCATGTCTGCTCATTTGAATGTGTTTCCAACCTGCAACTTACATCCACACATTAATGTCTGGCAGGCTAATCCTGTATATAGTTGTTTCTTCTCATTTCTATTTAAACTCATGTCACATTTCCCAGACTTTTCCACTTAACAAACACACTCAAAGAAAAAAGCTAAACATATTTTAAACCCTCAAACTCTTATCTCACATAAAAAGTAAAAAAAAACAACTATATATATTTTCCAAAAAGGAATTTTAGCTCTTTATATAGAAGCAGCTGCCACAATTCAGTGGATGCATCAACGGATATTACTTATTCTAAAGTCAGAATTATCCATCCAGATGTACATAATACAGCCTGTGCTCCAACATACACAGACTGCTAGCTGTCCTTATTTCCTATTCCCATACTGGATGTAAAAAAAAAAGTTACATTCTTACCATAATGTTCCATGTGTGTTGCCGAGCTTCATTCATTCTTGACAGTTGGGGTCTCAGTTCCATCCTCAGAACTGACTTGGCTGTTGTAACAAGCTCGCACCAGCCAAAAACTCTCGAGTTAAGGTTACCCATAGTGCCTCTCTTCCCTTCCCTTCAGATCGTCGAGTTTGCCCGCAGAAATCAAAAAGCAGAAGTTTTGTCTGAGCAACTGCCACACTATTGACCCAGGGCTAGTTCCGAACCTCCAGAGCCTTTGGAGGGGGTAGGAGGGTGGAATGTCAAGAATGAATGAAGATCAACAACACAGATGGAACGTTATGGTAAGAACATAACTTCTTTATCTGATGTTGTCAATCTTCATTCATTCATAACAGTTGGGACAGAGTCCCAAGATACTTTAGGTCTCAGTGGCCCTATGCAAGGATAGTCCTGAGCACCATAGAGCCAAAGGATGCTCTTCCCCTGGAGACCATATCCAATTTATAATAAGTGATAAAGGTATAGTCTATGTAGTTGCTGCGCAAATATCATACATGCAGGCTCCAAAATGAAAGGTCACCGAAGTGGAAACTGATATGGTAGAGTGAGCCTTGACTTTTGTTGATAAACTCATTTTATTTTGGTGATAAAGGTGATACAATCTCTCAACCATTTCGAAAGGGAGACTTTGGAAACTGGTTTGCCTATTTGAGGCCATGAAAAGGACAGGAACAGTTGGTCTGATTTTCTGAAGGATTTTGTTCTGTCCAAGTAAAAATGTAATTGTCTGTGTGGATCCAACAAATGCAAACAGTATTCTCCTTTTTGAAAAATTTGGGAAGAAAACTGGCAGATCAATGGATTGGTTAATATTTGAGTCTGAGACAACTTTGGGTAGAAAGGAGGGGTTAGTCCTAAGGGATACTCTCTCTTTATGAAAAATGATGTATGGGTGTTTTACACACAAGGCCTCCAATTCTGATATTCTCCTGGATGAAGTTATGGCTACCAGAAATAAGCTCTTCCAAGATAAAAGTTTTATATCACAGGTGGCTGCTGGCTCAAAGGGGTAATGAGTCAATGTTTGCAATAGTAATGTCACATTCCAAGGTTCAATGGGCTCTTTAAAAGGTAGCTTTAAATGCATAATTCCCTTTAGGAAGGTTATGCAGAGGCGGTGAGATATCAGGGAAAAGTCATCTAAGCCATTATGGAAATTTGAAATAGCCGCCAAATGAACTCTAATAGTAGAAGCTGAAGCCCCTGATTGGAGTAAAGTTGACAAATATTCCAATACCTTATTAATCGAGGCTGAAAAGGGGTCAAGCCCTAAGCTCTCACAAATTTGTTCCATTTACTAAGATAAAGTTTCCCGGTGGATGGTTTATGGGAAGCCAGAAGTATCTTTTGTATTGGAGAAGATATGTTATTCTGCCTGGCAATTACTGGAAGTGGCAGTACCAAGCGGTCAGCTTGAGAGTTGGTAGGTTCAGATGGACCAGCCCCTGTGGATGAGACAGAAGTACCAGAGTTGGGTCCAGAGTCCACAGATAGTGAACTAGGTGAGGCCAAAGAAAGGGGAATCAGACCTGACGGGGCCAACAGGGTGCAATAAGGATCACTTTGCTTCTCAACCATTGCACTTTCTTCAAAAACTGGGGTATTAGGGGAATGGGTGGAAAGACATAAAGCAGTCCTGGGGGCCAATCGTGCAAAAGAGCATCTCTCAGGAACTCCCCCTGGGGGGGGGGGGGATTAGGAAGAAGTAGCTGCTGCATTTGTGGTTCACGGGAGATGCAAACATATCACAGCAAGGATGACCCACAACGACGAAAGATCTTTGTCGCTACTATGAGGTTGAGAGACCACTCGTGAGGCAGGAGAATGCATCTGCTCAGTTTGTCCGCAATCACGTTAGAATTTACAGGAATGTGCCTTGCTATTAGAAAGCAGTTGGAGGCGATCACCCATTGCCATACTCTCAGTGCTTCCAGACATAATGGATAGGATCTGGTTCCTCTCTGTTTGTTGATGTACTAGATGATGGACATGTTGTCTGACTGGATAGCAACTGTCCCCGATGGAAGGGCAGACTGGAATGCTTGCAACACTAAAAGCACCATCCTCAGTTCTAGGATGTTGATATGCAAATTGGCCTCTAAGGGGGACCAAGTGCCTTAGACTGTCTTTCCCTGAAAACGCCCCCCCACCCCATCAGGGATGCATTCATGGTCACTACAGCCTTGGGTTGAGGGGGTGAAAAAGGGAGACTCCATAACTCCTCTTCTGGCTTCATCCACCACTTCAGATCCTGCTTGCATCGGTTTGTTATGCGGATTGGATAAGAGATGGGGTGAGTTAACAGAAACCTGCGATGCTAAGAGCCACTGAAGCAGCCTCATGTGGAAGTTGTAAGACTAAGTGAGCTGGGACTATGTCTTGAGAGATTATCGCCTAGAGCTTTGACCTTAATCTTTGTAATCTGTGAAGAGGTAGCGCAACCAGACAGGATCTCATGTCAAATGTTGCTCAGATGAACTCTAAGCTTTGAGTGGGTACCAGTTTTGACTTTTCTTTGTTTACTGAAATGCCTAAGAGCTCTGCCAGTTCCAGAGTGTAGTATAAGGCATGAAGCAGTAGATACCTGGTGGGGGCGGTAAGGAGCCAATCATCTAAGTATGGAAACACCTGTAATCCTTGCAGTCTCAGATGAGTTGCTACCACTGTCAGGCATTTGGTGAACACCCTGGGGGCTGTGGTGAGACCAAAGGGCAGTGAGCAAAATTGGTAATGATTGGCTCCCAGCCAGAAGTGGAGATATCTTCTGGAGCGCTTGTCCATTTTTATGTGGTAATATGCATCTTGAAGATCTATAGAGCACAGCCAATCATCTTTCTCCAAAAAAAAGAAGGGTAGACTGAATTGTGACCATCTGGAATTTTGTCTGTTTGACAAACTTGCTCAAGATACTGAGGTCTAGAATCGGCTTCCAGTCCCCTGTCTTTTTTGGCACTAAAAAGAATCTCGAGTAAAATCCAGATCCTACTTGGTCTGGTGGGACTGTCTGGATGACTCTTTTTTTCAGCAGCTTTTAAATTTCTTTAGCTGCTGCATCCCACTGAATGGGTGGAACGTCAGGTATTCATCTTTGCGGCCTTGGATAAAAATCAAAGGGGATATGGTAACCTCCGGTAATTATTGCCTGCATCCAAGAATCTGATGTTATTGAATGCCAGGCCAAGTGGTGCAGAGAGAACCCTCCCCCGACTGCCTCCAGAGGTAAGCAATCCAGCCGCTCTTCAGGAGTGTTGATAGGGTTGCCCAGGGAAAGAATATCTGGAACCTTGGTTACGTGGGCCCCCTCTGCCACGGGAGGGGCATCTTCCTGATGAGTTCCCCCTCTGTCCTGGGAGAAAACTTGCCACGTGTATCCCAAAAAGGCCCTTAGGATTTTCTGAACCACATATTGCGCTCCTCTGATTCATGGAATAGGGTTGTTGAAGAGTGGAAAAATGTACACCCACAGCAGAAAGGGTCTTTCCATCCTTTTCACACCTGGCTAATGTGTCTAACTTTTGGGCCAACAATGAGAAAGCATAAATGGGAGCATTGACGAAGGAAGACTTTAAGGGTTCTGTGAAGTCACAAAAGCACATCCAGGTGCATTGTCACATGACAATACCTGCACCCACTGCTCTGGCCACCCCTTTGGTTGTATGTGCAATCAACCACATGGAGGAGTTAGAGATAGATTCCATGGTTGCAAGCTGGGAGGCAACCTTGTCACGTACCTCAACAGACACTGCTCCTGCTAGGGTTCCTGACAGTTCAGTGAGCAGGTCCCTTTGAAGACGGGTAAAATGTGCCAAATAATTCAATGAACGTATAGCAAATGTCATTGAAGCATAAACGCACTTTCCTAACCTGTCCAACGTCCAAGACTCTTGGTTTGGAGGATGGACAGTAGGACTCTCCTCTGCAAGTTCCTTCTTTGTGGCTGCCGCCACCACCATAGCATCTACCGCTAAACGTTTGGGACAGTGGAGTTGATCTTCTGGGCCGGGACAGTATTTTGTCAGGTCTCCGGGGGATTGGCTCTACAGTGTCAGGGGCCTTCCAAACATGCTGCATGATAAGCTTCACTAACTCAACTGCAGGAGGGGTCACCCAAGAAGTAGTAGGTTGGGCATGGAAAGCCTGCAAGAAAACAGATTCCTTGGAGGAAGGGTTGTTGGCTTCCAGTCATGCCTCTTCTTTAAGATTTCTAGGATGTCACCAAAGGAGACATCCTCAGGGGGTGACCATGGGGACCCTTCCTCTTCATTGTCGTCTGTATACTCAGGTGAGAGATTCTTCCACATAATTAAATTGCTTCCTCTTGCACAATCTCTTACAGGGTGGCTCATCAGGGGGGAGGTCTGAAGAGGACTCAGAAGAGAAGGTACCCTGCAGTAGGGTGTCTTGCTGCTGCCATGCTCGTTGCCCCAATGTAGCAGACTGACAGCTGCGAACCAGATGACACATGGATATGACATTCCGACGTCGAGGGTGCCAACTGTGAGCCTGCTGAGGCAAGCGCTCTCTCCATAATCTGAAAGGAAGACCCGCCTGAAGAGGGATGGCAGCCTGGAACCAAGACAGAAACTCTTGGAACCAGGGTCACACCCTGCTCCAACGAGCCCCCCCAGATAAGGTGCTGCAAGAGGATTCAGAACTGTCAAAGCAACTAGAACCATAGATGGCGCTGTGGAAAAAATCGGCAGCCAAGTCATGGTCTCATGGGTGGGCTGGCTCCGAAAGAGCCAAGGTCCACAGAGTGGGTTCCAGCTCGAAGGTGAGATCCACCATCAGTACCAAAGAAGTTGGCACCAGGAGAGGAGTTGGCATTGTGGGCTCCAAATCCTATAGGGAGATCAAAGGAGGAAGATAAGTAGGAATCCATGGAGAAAAAACCTCGGCCTCAGGTGGCAGGGAGGTTCTAGATGGGGTTGGAATACCTCTGGCCACCAAGAGTTGAAATCTAACTACATCAAGCTCCAAAGAGCTCCTGGTGGAATGAACAGACATCCCCAAGGGAGTTTCTGGATGAGCAATAAAAGGAATGAGCTGCTGACCAACAAAGGGGGTCAATTGATGGGGAATATTGAGTTCTGGGTATGGGTTTGACCTTCGGCACCGTACCTTGTGTTGGGGTGGAAGTGACCAGTTTTACAGGTGAAACTATTATTGGTGCAAGATGGTCTGAGGTACTGTGGAAGGTGTCGGCACTGTGGCAACTCAAGTCGGTTCCATGGAAATAGATGGCACTGTGGAAGGGGGTTGCAGACTCTGGTGCCGAGACTGTTGTCAGTGCCGATTTCAATTGTTTAGGCTTCAGTTCAGTGAAAACCTGGCCTCTGGACGATTTTGGTTCCTGAGAATGAGACGACGCTGGAACTGAGTGGCGCTTCTTTTTTAGGAAGTTTTGATACCTCCGCCTTAGACTAAGCCTCAGAAAAGGGAGTTTTTAACAACCCTTTTAAGATCAATTTGTTTTTACGCTCTGCCTGGGTCCAGGCACTAAAGCCCTTACAGAGCTCGCACAGAGGCTGGACTTGTAAGTGTGGCATGCCTAAACAATACACGCAGGAAAGATGCCCATCTGAGTTGGGCATCTTCCTGCCACATCTGTCACATTGGTTAAATCCTGTAGTACCTTTTTTCTTAGCCATTACCAGATAACTCAGGAAAAATGAACGTCCATTCACACGATCACACACATACACAATAACAGAGAAAAAACAGAGCAAGTGAAAGTTTTTTTTCAAAGCATACCAGCAATGGCAGCACAGGAAATACCCAGAAGGGCAAAGAGAAGGAAAAGGGAAAGAATACCAACAATGGTATTTAAGAGTTACCAAGGGTAAGAGGGAAGGGAGGGGCCTATACCAACTACGGTAAAGAAGAAATACCAAATAGGTAAAAAAAATATATAGATAAAGCAGCACTTACACACTAATTTTGTAATATGAAATAAAGTGACAAAAAATATCAAGAGGGTTGCTATAAAGGATAAAAAAATATTGAGAAATGTATAGAAAAATAAAACATTTATCTTGAGAGCATGGCCTGACATGTCGTGAATCTCTACGTGGCAAATGAAATCTGAAGGGAAAGGAAGAGAGTCACTATCGGTAACCTTAGCTCGAGAGTTTCTGGCTGGTGATAGCTTGTTACAATGGCTGAGTCAGTTCCAAGGACGGAACTGAGACCCCAACTGTCATGAATGAATGAAGACTGACAGCATCAGATCAACTGTTTATACTCGCATTTTATCCATCCATCTATCCTCAACCCCTTTTACCATTTTTGCACATGGGATTGTGGGGTGTCACTTCAACAGTGGCAATCATCTATAGCTAAAGTTTACACCACCCCGTGGCTACCCCTGCCATGGTTGTTCATCCACATCACACACTCGCACACACACTCACAACTAGATAATCTAAATTGTGCACTATTACAATTAACATATTAAAGTACTAAGGCTGCTGGGAAGGCAACTACTTGCATTCACTTCTCACAATTTCAAATTTAATTTATTTTCACTGAAATACTTGCCACTTCCCTTTTAAAAGCTAATTATACTGTACATTACACATACCACTCAAAACACACTGTTCAGGTTCTTTATTCTGACTAAAAGCACTTGCTATTGGAAAATAGTGACTACCTTTGCAAAATGAACCCTTGCACATTTTACTCAACATACTGGTTAAACCTCTCATGATCAACTGCTTGCACCTGTTTGCTGCTTGCTTCAGCTAGAGGCCAATGAAAAAACTACAATTTTTATGCTTTTGTGATTCTCCATGTTATTTTCACAGCTATTTGTGTAAAAATGTATTGCCTATAGCTTAAAGAATGGATATTAGTTTAGACAATCACATGTAGAAAACACGAGAAATTATCTTTTAATTATACATATATGATCAATACACTTTGCTTCCTTCCAGTCTTTCTCATCTTGTTACAGTGTAAAGCCTGGGTATGTTACATTTACAAAAAATACTTTCTTACTTGAATATCACTAGAGCATGCAGTAGTCACTGATAAAACTCCCCCACCTACATTTAAATATCTCTGACAGTTTACTTTACAGCCCTACTTTACAATATAATGTGGAATTTACATATTTTTTACCATTAGTAAGTAAAAAATGCTTTACTTACATTTACTTCTTCAGTCCCTTCAGTGTAGTTCTAAACATTAATGACATAGTAGGATTTATACTTTAGACTCCTTCCACCAATTTAACACAGTCAACGTACTTTCAGCCCTTTACATCCACTTTTTGCAGTCTTAGTTTACATGTCTACAATGTATATAATGTGAATGATACTTTGGCAGTTCTCCCACTTATTCAATAATTTCACATTACTGCTGGATGTCTTCCTGATCATCTTGACCTTCACTCACCAGTTACTGGTTCAAGTCCAATGTACTGCTGATTCTTATAGTCAGCTTCTATGTGTTTTTTCTATAACTCAAACATTTTCCTTGTGGGATAACAAAAAACGTTTCACTCGCAAAGTTTCTCAATGAGCTTTGTTACTGTCAAAAAATGAGAATCAGAGCTCCCTTTAGCTTACTGGTTCACTCTGTTGGCTATTTTTTTATTTTCTCCTTAGCCTGTTCTGTATCCAAGAATGTCTTTGGTCTTCCAGGAAAACTACATAAACTATGTTCACGTTTGCCTGGTGTACAGTGAATGATCATATTCTACAAACTTTCTGGTGTCCCCAATTTGTAATATGTTTCTATTCTGCTACAGTTTTGCTAGGTGCAGCTCACTGCCAGATTTGCAACACATACAATATCCCTCTCGATTAACATATTTTAGTGTATGGCACAAGTTCAATTACTTGTTCATTTAAACAATTAAAACAATATATTTCTTACAACTATGATTGAGGGATACAACACACTCAGAAATGCAAGTTTAAAAAAAACTGAGTCTCAAAATGATGCAAAACTGGCAAACAGTAAGACACTGGAAAGGACTAAAGGGACAAGCAGTTTACTGGACCTATTTCAGCCATGCAGCAATGCAAGAATATACTTGTACCTGACACCATTTAGATTATGCACAAAGACATAGATCAGTGACTTTTTTAAAAACATTTTCAGCAGACCAATCCTTCCAGTTAACATTGATTTAAGTGCATTCTTTTTTTTTTCCAAACACCTGTATTGAATTATCACTTGTGACATAGGCAAATTTACATTCATATAAAAGTAATCAAACTATATTAACATAAAAAGAAGTTGTGTACTCACTGTAACATTTCATCTGCGTTGCCAGTTTTCATTTATCCTTTACCACTGGGACACGGTTCCGATCCTCAGAACTGGCTTGGTAGTGACATAGCTCTTGCCAGCCAAAACTCTCGAGCTAAGACTCTACCCACAATACCCCTCTCCACATTACCTCAGATTGAGTTTGCAGCTACACAGAAATACAAAGGAATTTGTAAACAGAATTGAAGAAGCCACATCCAAGGTTAAACCTGATAAAGTTACTAGGACAAGCGTCTGGATCCTCCAGAAACTCCACAATCAGGGGATGGAGGATGAGGTGCAAAAGATAAATGAAGATCAACAACACATTGGAAAGTTATGGTGAGTACATAACTTCTTTATCTGATGTGTCAATCTTCATTTATCCTTTACCATTAGGACAGCGTCCCCAGCTACTTTAGATCCTGGGTGGTCTTATGGAAGGTTATTCCTGAGAACCATACAGCCGAAAGATACTCCTCCCCTGAAGACCATATCCAATTTGTAATGAGTGATAAAGGTATGCGGAGTAGCCAAGGTTGCTGCTGCGTATATTTCATCCATAGATGCCTTGGAATGGAAAACAGCAGAAGTGGCTATTGATCTAGTGGAGTGCACACTCACTGATGCTGGTAACTTTGGATTTTTTTTATTGTAAATTAATGTAATACAGTCTCTTAGCCATTTTGATAGGGTAACTTCATTTTCCCAGAGATGGCGTGGAGAAAGTTACAAATAACTGGTCCAATTTTCTAGATTCTTTAGTTCTGTTGAGGTAGAAACATAACTGTCTGTGAACATCCAGCAAATGTAAGCAATATGCAGTTTTGTTGGAAAAATTAGGAAAGAAAATGGGTAGGCCATGCATAAACTCTGTGGCGCATGCGATAACTGCGTAACACTGTTGTGCAAATAACTGTAGCAGTAGTTTCTGAGACCACCTTAGGGAGAAAGGATGGATTGGACCTTAGTTTAACCCTATCCTTATGAAAAACCAAATATGGGGGTTTTGAAGATAATGCGTATATCTCAGAAATTCTTCCGGCAGAGGTAACAGCTACCAGGAAAAATAGTTTACCATGAAAGAAACTTTTAAGTGACATGTAGCTGCCAATTCAAAGGGAGGAAGCACCAAAGACTACAATACCAAGGTCAAATCCCAAGGACATAGAGGGTCTTTAAATGGAGGTTTTAACCGCAAAGACCCTTTTATGAACACTTTATATAATCTATGGGAAATTAGCGAATGGTCTTCGAAGCCATTGTGGAAATTAGAAACAGCAGCTAGCTGGACACTGATAGTGGAAGCAGAAGCTCCCTGATCAAAAAACATACTTAAAAACCGGTGGAGAAAAAAGGATAAGACCATTATTGTGTGCCCAAAGAGAAAATCTCTTTCATTTGCTTAGGTACAGTTTCTTGCTGGAAGGTCTATGGGAAGCCAGTAGAATTTTTTGGACTGGGTAAGACAGATTCTTCTGCCTGGCAACTAATGGAATTGAAGGAGCCAAGCTGTAAGCTTGAGGTTCTGAAGACTGGGGTGCAACTGTCCTTGTGGATGAGAGAGAAGATCCAGAACTGGGTGCAGAATCCAAGGATGGTGAATTAGATGAGGCCACAGAAAGGAGAACCAGACTTGCAGAAGCCAGAAGGGCACAATGAGAATCACCCTTGCTTCTCAACCTGCTGGCTTTAAGAAGACAGGAATCAGAGGGAAGGGGGGTTATAGAGTAGACCCAAGGGCCAATCGTGAAGGACAACATCTCTCGGGGACTGCCCCCCTGAGGGGGGATTAGTGCAAAATTGCTGCTGCACTTGTTGTTTTGGGGTGATGGAAAGAGGTCGCAGCAAGGATGGCTCTAGCAGTGGAAAATCTCCTTCACTACTCTGGGATTGAGAGATACTCGTGAGGCAGGAGAATACATCTGCTCAGTCTGTCCACTATCACATTTATGCTCCCTGGGATGTGACCATTGCCACACTCTTGAGAGCTTCAAAGTTAAGATCTGGTTACACCCTGTTTGTTGATGAAGCATACCACTGACATGTTGTCTGACTGAATTGCAACTGGTCCTAGAGGACAGACTGAAAGGCTTGTAATGCTAACAGCAATGTCCTCAATTTCAGAACACTGATATGTAGGTTGGCCTCTATGGCCTCTAAGTGCCTTGGACTGTTCTTCCCAGATAATGCCCACCCACCCCCTCTGGGAGGTATCTGTGGTCACTATGGCCTTGAGTTGAGGAGGGACAAAGGGGCAGCCTAAAATAATTTCCTCAGATTCCATCCACCAGGATAAGTCCTTCTTGTAATGAGTGGTAATAAGAATTGGGTATGTCACTGGATGTGTTAAGATGGACCACTGGGATGCTAGAAGTCATTGTAGCAGCCGCATGTGAAATCTTGCTAGTAGAACTCAGGTAATGGCTGCTGCTGCCATGGACCCTAAAGCTCGTTGGAAAGAATGGCCTGTACTTGGGGTTTTATCTTCTGTAGCCTGTGTAGAGGAATGTAAGCTACACAAGAGATGGTATTCAAACAAGCACCTATGAACTCCAGATCTTGAGTGGGACTAAGCTGAGATTTTGAGTGATTCGCAATAATGCCCAGACAGGCGAACAGGTATAAGATGAAATCTGTTGCTTGAAGCAGTAAATGCCTGGTGAGGGTGGTGATGAGCCAGTCATCTAGATAAGGAAACACTGGGAATCTGTGATGTCTCAAGTGAGCTGTCACTGCTGTCAAACACTTGGTGAACACCCTGTGGGGGGGGGGGGGGGGTGAGACCAACAACCTGAAGTGAAAATAACTGGAGGAACCTTCTGGAGAATTTGTCCATCTTTACATGGTAATACACATCCTGAAGGTCTATAGAGCACATGCAATCGCTTTCCTCTAGAAAGGGAAGTATACACTGAACCATACCATCCGGAATTTTGTTTGCTGAATAAACTTGTTCAGATGGCCGAGATCTAATATTGGTCTCAAGTCCCTTGTCTTGTCTGGCACCAAAAAGAACCTTGAGTAATATCCAGAGCCTATCTGGTCTGGTGGGATTTCTATGATGACACATTTTTTCTAGCAGCTTTAGAATCTCTAAGGCTGCTTGATCCCCCTGACTGGGTGGACATCAGGGAGGCTTTGCTTTGATATCGGAAAAAGAGTGAAGGGAATATGGAAACCTCTGGCAATGATGATCTGCACCCACGCATCTGCAGTTGTCACCAGGCTATTGAATGCAGTGAAAATCTTCCCCCAGCTGCTTCCAGAGGTAAGCAATCATGATCCCTTTCAGGACTGCTGACAGGATTGTCCAGAGAAAGAATCTCTAGTCACCTTTGCTGAGGGGTCGGCGTCTTTCATTAGTGCACCCCTCTCTGCCCTGAGGGGTCCTGAAAGGGCCCTTGGGATTTTTTTGAACCACAACTTCCTGCTCCTCTGATTCTTAGAGTAGGACCATTGGGGAGCAGAAAAATGTATGCCCACTGCAAAGAGGGTCTTTCCATCTTTTTTCACACATGGTTATAGTTTCTTTGACTTTGGGGCAGAATAAGGAGGAACCGTCAAAAGGAGCATTGACAAAAGTAGACTTAAATGGCTTCGCAAACTCACACAAGCGCAGCCAGGCATGATGTCTTATGGCAACGCCAGAACCCGCTTGCCCTCATCATCCCTTCAGCTGCATGCGCAATGAGCCTCATGGATGAGTTGGAAATATCAATTTCAGGGTGGCTTGCTGGGAGGCTGCTTTATCCTAGACCTCTTCAGACACAGCTCCTGCTAATGTATCTGAAAGCTCCTTGATCAGATTCCTCTGGAGCCTAGTAAATTGTGCCATAAAATTCAAGACCCATCAATAAAGCATACAACCTCTTTCTGAATCTGTCCATAACCCCGGACTCTCAATTAGGGGGATAAACAGTGGAACTCTCTTCAGTTAGCTCCTTTTTGGTGGCCACAACCACCACCATTAGCATCTACTGCTAACCACTTTGCCCAATTCTGGTAGTCCTCTGGAGCAGATAGTATTTTGTCAGGTCTCCGGGAATTGGCTCTACTGAATCTGGAGCCTTCCAACCCCACTGTTCAATCAGCTTAATAAGACTGTCAGCAGCAGAGGTCACCCAAGAAGTAGATGGGCGAGCACCAAACATCTGCAAGTTCACCAGCTTGAAGAACAACAAAATAGAAAACGGAACTGGAAGCTCAATAAATCAAATGCGGACTTCCGAATAAATAAATGGTCTGATTTAATAGTTTAAGCGCTTTCGGAAGGTCCCGTGCCCTTCCTTCCTCAGAATTAACAGACAAAAAATTCAAACAGGATTGCAAGCAACAGCTCTTATTTAAAAACATAATTAATGAACCAACTAGTTAAGCAGACTAATTAAACAATTAAACTAATAAAAACCCTATGGTGCTTACTAATATCACATCTAACTATCTTACTACACATAATAAATATAAAATATAAAACGTGTTATACAATGCATTGAATTCGTTTTCACATTCATTTTTAAATTGATTCAATGTATGTGTTTCTTACGTTTTATAACACCCATTTTGAAACATGCATTTTAAAATGACATGAACAGTTCTAATGTTCTTTTCAATAATTTGATGTTAAAATACTTGTCAAATAAGAATGTTAAATTCTAGTGGCAAGTAAGTATAAACATTCAGTCAGAATCAACTTGCACCACTCTTTAAATGATGCTAAATTAAATTAAACAAATGTTGTTATTGAAAACCATTTTCATGGCACAGTCAACTAAAACTATCTTTTTAAAGCCAGTTTCTTTAAAATGCAGGCTATAGATGTTTGTTCATTTAAGCCTGGTAAATCACTGGCTGCGGTCCTTATCTGCCAAAATAATTCTTCCATCTCAAGGTGGATTTGCCATGGACCTATATATGGAGTAACATCTACTTGCTGCAATACTGTAAACCTAAATTTATGTGTCGGATGTTCAATAATGTGACAAGCTAAAGCGTTAGATTCGTCTCTCTTACTCATAGCGTAGGAATGTTCATAAATACGTTGTTTGAGCTTACGCTCAGTCTTTCCTATGTAGAAAGCATGACAATCTGAGCAAGTTGCTACGTAAACAATCGCCTTAGTGTTGCAATTAAATTTACCTCTGACTTTGTATTCAATGTCATAGGTTCATAGGTTCATAGGTTCATACTAGGCTATCTGCCCGAGGGCATTTACAAGCCTAGCCCATAGTTTTGTGGCTTACGCCACCCCTTTAGTATGGGGAACTATACCCATTATTTTGCTGTGCCTCTGTCGAGCAGTGACACTGAGGTAATCCCTGGGGTATATCTGCGATCTCCCATCCATTGGTCAAGATTTCTCTTGAACAAGGCCAGCGAGGTGCTCTGCCTCACATGTACCGGGATTTTGTTCCACAGCATAGGGAGTCTTTGGGTGATGAATCTATCCCTCCAGCACGTCCTATTAATAGCCGTGTCGAGGTTTAAGTCTCCCGCCCTTGTGGCTCTGATGGGTCTAGATTTTTTGAGGTGAAGCATATTCATCAAATCTGGGTTTGACATGGCCTTGTATGTTAGGCAAAGGTCACCTCTGAGCAAGCGGTAAGCGACTGAATAGAGCTGGAGTTCTTTCAGTCGGGCAGCATAGGATAGATTTTTGAGACCCTTTATCCTTTTGGTGAGGAACTTTTGTGGCCTCTCCAGCTGCTGCAAGTGTCGGGTCAGATACATTCCGAATGGGGCATTGTACTCAATCATTGGTCTGATGAGTGATGAGTAAAGGGAGACTATGACCTCCCTTGATCTAGATGAGAATCCCTTCATGATAAGGTGGGCAATGTAGAAGGTCTTCCTAACTACTTTAGCTACATGGGTGTTGAATGACAGACTACTATCAACCTGGGTCCCCAGGTCCCTGATAACTTCTTCTGTGCTCAATGGATTGCCACCTATTTGGTAGCTAGGGGTAACCTTGTTTTTCCCGAAGGGTATGACTATGCATTTTTTGGCATTTAACTTTAGGCCGTGGCCCTGGCACCAGTTATCCGTTTCTGTGAGACCCTTCTGAAGGATATCTGTGTCAGATGTGTTTTCTACTATGGCCCAGTTTGCAGTCATCTGCAAACTTTGTCAGCCATAACCCTCCTGTGTTTGCTTGTACTTCGGAAAAGTAGATGCCAAACAAGAGTGGGCCCAGGACTGAGCCCTGTGGGACACCACTTGTGACAGGCTTTGAGTCTGACATGGCGCCAGCAACTCTGACCCTGTGGGTTCTGTCACTCAGCCAGTTTGCAACCCATCTTGTGATGTATGGGTTAACATTTAAGCTGATGAGTTTTTCAATGATGCCCGAGTGGGGTATTGTATCGAAGGCCTTAGCCAGATCGAGGTAGGCTGTATGGACTGCCTTTCCCTCATCAATGGCTTTGGTGACTGTTTCGAAAAAGTCAACCAAGTTTAAAAGGCATGATCTGCCTTTGACAAAGCCAAACTGGGTTGGATCCAAAGTCTGCAAATTCCCTATGTCTTTATTTATGAGGTCCATTATGATCCTCTCCATGGCTTTGCAGATAAGGCTTGTCAAGCTAATGGGGCGGTAATTTCCAGGGTCGGTGGAGGCACCACCTTTGTGAAGTGGGACCACAGTTGCAGTGCGCCACTCCCTGGGTGCGTATCCAGAGGTAAGACTTTGATTAAACAGCTGTCCTAGCTGTGGGTTTAATTCCTCATTGAGTTCGTGGAGCACACAGCTGGGGACACCATCAGGTCCCATGGATGCTGTGTTTTTGCTTTGGAGAGAGCAGTTCTCACTTGGGCGCTGGAGATGTTTGGGGGCTGCAATCATTTGGTATAGATATCTCTCCTTTTGGGGAGGGGAGAAGTTTGCACTGAACCTGTCAGCCAGTATGTTGGCAATGTCTGTAGGATCAGTAATCTTCACATCATTTTGAACTAGTTCTGAGCATATCTGGGAGTTTCCTCCTAGGTTTCTAACATAGCTAAAGAAGGCCTTATGATTGTCTTTTGAGTCTTTAGCTATTTTTCTCTCAAATTTGCTTTGGATGATTTTATGAGAGCTCTTAGTTTTTACTTATAGTGATCAAGGGTGTCTTACCTTTTAAGGATTTTGCTCTATCTTGTAGTAGCTTCCTCCTTTTGTTGTAGAGTTTGTTTATGGCTGGGGTCCACCAGACTGACGCTTGCCTTTGGTACAAAGAGTCTTTGTTTTGCTTGGGATTGCCTTATCCATGCAGTCCTGCAGGTGCTGGTAGAAGGCATTTGTAAGTGATTCAGCGGCTTGAGTACTGTTTTCCACTGCTCGGGGCCTTAAAGAGATCACACTAGTCTTTAGAAGTGTGAAGTCGGCTTTTGAGAAGTTCTTTACTGTGGTCTTTTTATTTCCGATGGGGTGGGATGAGGACCTCCAGCGAGATTAGTTTGTGATCTGATCTCACCAGTGAGGGGT
This sequence comes from Protopterus annectens, assembly GCF_019279795.1. Lineage (NCBI taxonomy): Eukaryota > Metazoa > Chordata > Ceratodontiformes > Protopteridae > Protopterus > Protopterus annectens. Next base: position 625,723,464 of record NC_056746.1, read on the forward strand.
ATACTTCGGTGTTGAACATTGTGCTCCCATGTTCGTGATGATGAGATCAAGTATGTTATCTCCTCTTGTGGGAATGGTGACTAGTTGTTCCATGGCATTTGAGTTTATGAATTCCAGGAACTTTTGGGCTAGGGTGTTTGGGCTTGAGTAGTGTTCCCAGTCTATATTTGGGTAATTGAAGTCACCTAGTATGATGGTGTTTGGTGATACATTTATCCCTCTAGTGTTTTCAGGAAGGCCATGTGAGGTTCCTGAGTTTGTGAGGGTGGCCTGTAACATGCTACAATTTGCAGAGCAGTCTTGCCTCACGGTTAATTGCACCTGGATGGTCTCCGATGCATCATGCGTTGCCACCAGTCTTGAGGTGTGGGTGTCCTTGATGAATATGGATACCCCTCCTTTCTTGGTATTTTCCTGATTTTGGGGCCGGAACGCATGATATGAGGTAAAACCTGATAGCTGGGGTGCTCTCAGGAGCCTTGAACCAGGTTTCTGTCACAGCACAGACATCGATGTTCTCCATACTGAGAAGGGCCTCGAGTGCGTGCATTTTGAGATTTAGACTTCTGGCATTGAGCAGCATTACCCTTAGTTTTTTCCTTTTTGTGTTCTAGGGTGGTAGGTTTAGAATTTGAGCCTTGCCTAAAAAGGCACTATGGGGTGGCAAGAGCCTTTGCCAATATCCGGAATCCCAGGGGTGACAGGTGCAAGCCGTCCCTCATGGCAGCGTGGCTTGTCCAGCATGTCATCCCAGGCAGACAGATACTGGATCCCCTTTGAATGACACCAGTGTTTAAGCCAATTGTTAAAGCTGATCATCTTATCTCTGTATTGTGGCATCATTCTTGGTGAAGGTAGGATACTGCTCAAGGTCAGGGTCATACCTGCCTGGGCTACATAATCAGAGAGCTCCTCAATGTCTCTTTTCATGTAGTCCAAGGAGGTGCGCCTCAGGTCGTTTACACCAGCGTGGACAATGACTGAGTCATAATTGTACCTGCTGTTGAGAGACCTGAGTGCTTGCGTTATGTGGCGGATTCTAGCGCCCGACAGACAGCTTACTGTGACCTTCTCCTTACTCAGTCTGGTGAGCGGGACGTCAGTGTGTCTGACTATGGAGTCACCAATGACTAGTGTGTCTGGCATTGTGTTTGGCCTTAAGGGCTGTGACTGTTTGACACTCTGACTGTGAGGTCTATGTGTTGCAGGTGTTGTGTTCTGAGGTGGTGGTTGTTTGGGTGTCTGCTTTGGTGGCCTCTGCTGTTTTGGTAGATTTTGATCAGAGCCTCAGTATGTCTTTGTGTGTTTATGTGTATGATTTGAGGTTGTAATGGTACTATGTGAGACTGGGTCTATAGTGTGTGTGGTAACCTTCTCCTCCTGACTGGTCTTGCCAGTCCTATGTTGAGAGAGCTCAGCCTCCAGTTTGGCCGTATAGTTGCATCTCTCGCATGTATTTGTGTTTTGTGGGAGGAGGAGAGGGTTGTCTGTGTACATGAGGCAATTGTAACATTGCCTCAATATTCCCAGGTTCACCAGCTGAGCAGGAGAGGACACTAGCAACTGATCCCTCGACATGCTAGAAGGATAGACAAAAACTTTAAAAAAGATTCCGGGGGATGTGGGTGACCGAGAAATGGGGGGTTGCCTTTTTTGGGGTGCTATCTATAAGAGTGCCGTATCAAGGTTATTGTTATTGATTCTTACGGAATGTCCTTCTTTGATAAATGCACACTGTCTGCAAAACCCACATTTTACCATACCCAAATTATGTGTACGCCCCCTGGGTTTTCCAGCCTCTAATAAGGTTTTAAGATTGACTGCCCTTCTAAATGTAGTAGCTGGGGGACCTTCAAATTTCTCTTGTAGATTTCGGTCACGTGATATTATAACCCAATTCTTACATAAGATGTCCCTAATGAATCGATGGTCAATAGAAAAGGAACATAAAAACCTTAAATTGGACTGGGATCTACTCTGGGCTAAATTCTTGTTTTGTTCTCCATCCCTTAGGCCATCATCAGGGTGGAACTGTAATTCAGTGTTTAATATGGGGCTAAAGTGCCCCATGTTCCTTTTCTGTACCACTTCCTCCATAATCTCCACCACCATCTTGCACGGGTAACCTCTGTTGTGAAACATACTAGAGAGATTTGCACATTCAGCCAGGAAATCTTCATTCTCAGAAACCATCCTAGCCGCCCGCACCATTTGCCCTTTTACTACGGCTTTCTTTTGATGGTGCGGGTGACAGCTGGAATAGTGAAGAAAACCGTTAGTGTATGTGGGTTTCCTATAAATGGTGCTTTTGAATCTCAAATTCTGCTCATCTTTGTGTAACAAAATATCCAAAAAATTAATGCTGGAATGATGGAATTCGTAAGTAAATTCTAAAAAGTTTGTCAAATTAGAGATGGAAACAATGAAAGAAGGAATGTCTTCGGAAGGCCCTTGCCATAAAAAGAACATGTCGTCCTGGTACCTAGTGTACCAGGCGACATGCCTTTTGAAGTCAGGGTCATGGAACAAAAGGGACTTCTCCCATTGTGCCACGACACAATTGGCATACGCCCCCCCACAAGGCGAGCCCATCGCCACACCAGACGTCTGTAAATACGTGCGCCCTTCAAACTTAAAAAAATTATGTGTGAGAATTTGCTCAAGAAGTATTTCTACTGTACTAATGGTGATATCATTAACCTTTCTCTCAAAGAGGAATTCCCTAATCCACTCTAAGCCCGTGTTGTGGGGAATGACCGTGTACAGATCTTTTACGTCCACTGTAAGGAGAACAAATTGAGGATTGAATGGAATTGTATTAATTTCCCTCAAGAAACTCCAAGAGTCCTTGCAGATGTGCTTTTCACTAGCTATTAATGGTTTGAGTACATTATCTACATATTTAGCTGCAGCACTCAAAATAGACCCTCTTCCATCAATTATCGGCCTAAAAGGTGGATCCGACACTGATTTATGGATTTTGGGCACCCCAAACAAAAATGGCAACTTGGGTGACAAAATGGTTAAATACGTGTGTAAGTCAATATCAATGGAATTTTCTAATAATAAATCATCCAAAATACCTTTGACTTTGCTGTACGCTATGTTAATTTCATTGATACTGACTTCCTGGTATGGTCCTAGTGCTAGGTGCATTAACATTTTGTTGACATAAACATATTGGTCCATGAAGACAAGTCCATTCCCCTTGTCAGGTTTCATGACCCTGATGTTACAATCTTTCAGGATCTTAATAAGATCCCTTTGTTGTGTTGAAATGTTAAATTTACCCCTATTGTTATTATTTTGCTTCGATGCCAAGTGTCTCAAATCCAACTCACAGGCCATTTCAAAAACTTTAAGCCTGTCTATGAGTGGTGGGTTAAACACACTAGCTATCCTAAAATTGTTAAGAAGGGTGGGCATATCACCTAAGGTGGCTCTCAGGTTTAACTTACGTACAAACAATTTGACGTCTATTATTGTTTTTACTAAATCAAAATGTGTGTCAGGAACAAAACTCAGTCCCTTGGAGAAGAAATTACAGATACTTTGATCGATTTTGAAGGAGGTAAAATTATATATTTTAAAATCTCCTTCTATGCTTTCTACGATATGTAATGTGTTGGAGCATTGCTCTATCTCCGCCTTTGGTTCCGTTTGTTCCTCGAAACATTCTGATTGGTATTGGACCTCAAGTTTCTCTGATGAGAGTTCTGTCCTTGCCGAAAACCCTGAGCATTTTGAACCTCATTCGAATTTTGATTATGTATTTGTCCATTGTTGTTTACTACCTCCTCGTAATCATTGTTCTCGTTAGGTTGAACATAATTGTTGAAACCTTGGTCCTCCAACATGTCCTGATGAAGGTCACCTTGGAGGGGTTGTAAGGATGCACCACCGAGGGGTAGGGGCTCGACATTGCTGACATGATGACCTCTTTCAATTATATTATTGTTTCCTTTAATACCATATTTTGTTTGAGTAACCAAAGGTGGATTAGGATAAGCTGTGAAGTTGGCATATTGGAATAAGTCTCTCTTGATCTTCTTTTGTTTGTTAATTAACAGTTTGTCCATAGTGGCTTCTATACTGGAAAAAATTCTTGTATAATTGTACCTATATATCTGGGAAAATCCTGGTTTTCCTTGATATCCAGCTGTAATTTCTCTAAGTCAAGCTGGTATTCATGAATTTGATCTAAATAATATGCTATAAGCATTTGCATGAAGTCAAACCCCTGTTGATCAAACAAGTCTAGTAGTTTGCTGTGTAGATTGGAACCCTTGATAAGTCCTACTGGGAACCTCCATTGCCGTAGCCCTTTTGGAACGATCTTTTTGGCTAAACATTCCTCCAAATAGGCTACTTCCAATTGGAGTTTTTTGCACTTGAACAGCTTATAATCTAACTCGTTAATAAAAGTTGTAATGTCACTATGATTACTTTCAGGTTGCTGCTGCACTTCTGCGACATTAGTGCTGCTCTTTGCAAAAAAGTTTTTTCTTTGTAAAAAGTTACTGATCGAGGGAGTAAGTTGCCGTTCAAGCTGTGCTGTCCTTTCAGCTTGAACGCCCCTCTCAGAAGATGACTCCACTTGCCTTTGCCCAGCCGGTATACTATAGGATTGTGAAGAAATGTTAGAAAGTTGTAAAGGAATGTTGCCAGCCTGGACAGTCCTAGCGGGATTGGTTCCGACTACGATAGGTTCAACTAGAAGGGAAGAAACATCCGATAAAGTATTCTGCCCTTCAGTACGTTGTTCTCGTGATGTGACTGCATTAGTTTTATTGAATGCGTTGTCAAAATGGTCAAACCGCTGTGTTAGCCGGTCTATCCGGCCCATAATTAGTTGGATAAGGGTGGTTAAATTGCCGTCGGCGTTCGCCTCCACGACTTCGTTATTTGGAATCTTGAGTACGCTGCTGCCTGACTCACTGGACCCGGCATTCTGTGTGAATAACGGTGGTGAGTTTAGCTCCATGGTTCCGTTTCCGTCAGCCATAGAAAACTAGGGAACCCGAAAAGACTTAAACAAACTGAAGAACAACAAAATAGAAAACGGAACTGGAAGCTCAATAAATCAAATGCGGACTTCCGAATAAATAAAAGGTCTGATTTAATAGTTTAAGCGCTTTCGGAAGGTCCCGTGCCCTTCCTTCCTCAGAATTAACAGACAAAAAATTCAAACAGGATTGCAAGCAACAGCTCTTATTTAAAAGCATAATTAATGAACCAACTAGTTAAGCAGACTAATTAAACTAATAAAAGCAACCCTATGGTGCTTACTAATATCACGTCTAACTATCTTACTACACATAATAAATATAAAATATAAAACGTGTTATACAATGCATTGAATTCGTTTTCACATTCATTTTTAAATTGATTCAATGTATGTGTTTCTTACGTTTTATAACACCCATTTTGAAACATGCATTTTAAAATGACATGAACAGTTCTAATGTTCTTTTCAATAATTTGATGTTAAAATACTTGTCAAATAAGAATGTTAAATTCTAGTGGCAAGTAAGTATAAACATTCAGTCAGAATCAACTTGCACCACTCTTTAAATGATGCTAAATTAAATTAAATAAATGTTGTTATTGAAAACCATTTTCATGGCACAGTCAACTAAAACTATCTTTTTAAAGCCAGTTTCTTTAAAATGCAGGCTATAGATGTTTGTTCATTTAAGCCTGGTAAATCACTGGCTGCGGTCCTTATCTCCGGGAATTGGCTCTACTGAATCTGGAGCCTTCCAACCCCACTGTTCAATCAGCTTAATAAGACTGTCAGCAGCAGAGGTCACCCAAGAAGTAGATGGGCGAGCACCAAACATCTGCAAGTTCACCAGCTTCTCAGAGGTAGGTTCTTTGGGCTTCCAGTTACCCCTCTCTTTCAGAATTCTCTAGAATGTCTACAAAGGAGATGTCTTCTGGTGGTGACCGAGGTGGAACCTTCCCCATCATCGAGGTCCATGTCTTCCATGACCGATTCCTCGGGGGAATCTAAGAGTTTCTTCTTACATGTCTTTTTCTGGGGAGGTTCCTCAGTGGGGATCCCCGAGGAGGACTTGGAAGAAGAAGGGCCCTGTGCAAGCGTATCTTGCAGTCTTGGTGCCTGCTGTCTGGACATGGAGGTTGGCGGGCAAGAAGGAGTCATGGGATAAAATTCCAACACAGAAGGGGCCAGCTGAGAGCCTGTAGAGGCCAAAGCCCTCTCCATGACCTGGAAGGCAGGCCCACCCAAAGAAGGGTGGGAGCCCAGAACTGAGAAGGACAACCTCGGAACCAAAGTCACACCCCGCTCTGAGATACCCACCTCCGAAGCAGGCGCCAAGGAACAGCCCAAGTCTGCTGAGGATCCGGAGAGTCAAGGACAACTCCGAATAAAAAACTGGAGCCGATCTGAAACACTCGGACCCGATAGCGGAGCTATGGTTCCGGGAGTCAATCAGTTTTGAAGGAACCGAAGGTGTCAAGGCAGATCCTGAAACTGAAGGGTAAAGGCTGTCAGCACCACAGCAGTTGGAACCAGAGGGATCAGAGTTGGAAGCTCTAACCCCTCAGAGAAGGAAGATTTGATGGAGTCCTGAGAGAAAACACCCCAACTCCAGAAGGGAGAGGGGTCCGGGAGGAGGCAGAAAGACCCCTGGCCCCTAAGAGCTGATCCATCAAACTCACAATGTCAACTTTGGTAAGACTCCTGAAGAATGGACAAAGAAACCTGAGGGGGATTCTGATCTTTCAAGAAAGTGACTAGGGAGCTGTCCCATAAAAGGGTCAAAAGAGAGTGAATACCTTGTCCTGGCAGTGAAAATTATGTCTGATTGTGGCACCGATGGGGTTTTCAATGTCTCTGGAAGTGTAGCAGGAGAAATAGGTACCAACAGGTAAACTGAAGGTGTTGATACCGAAGAGACCGGCACTGAGGTTTGTGGTGCTGTAGAAGATGGTGCTGAGGATGTTTTCAGTTCCAAAAGCTTCTGAACCATAGTCTTCAGTTCTGCTGAAGTGGTGGGAGTGGAAGGCTTATGCTTTTTCGCCACTGGTACCAAATGAAACATCAGAATTGAGTGACTTTTCTTGGTTCCACTGTCAGATTTAGAGGGAGACATCCTGGATAAGGTCTCCTCAAAATAGGACTTAATTAGCCCTGTTAACAGCAATTTATTTCTATGTTCTACCAAGGCCCAGTTGCTGAAGGCCTGGCAGATAGTACAGTCCTGATCTAGATGAGCTGGGCATAAACAATATACACAGGAAGAATGCCCATCGGAATTGGGCATCTTGCAACCACAATCCTGGCACTATTTAGGTTAAACTGTGAAAACACAAGAAAATTTCACTTAGCTGCGACAGAAAAGGGCTGACACGTCTTGCAACAAGAGCGGCAAACGAGAGCAGAGGTAATATGGAGAGGGGTATTGTGGGTAGAGTCTTAGCTCAAGAGTTTTTGGCTGAGGATTGGAACCGTGTCCCAATGGTAAAGGATAAATGAAAACTGACATCATCATATCAAACATTATACTTCAGATTCATTGCTATATATCATACAACCTAAGCAATATTACATAAATTATTCAATTCTTGCTTTTTTTTTTTGTAACAAACATATTCATTAAACCATCACTTACTACAGAGGCAATCATACATTTATAGAGATGAAAATAAACCACACCAACACAATCCTAGTCACAAGTATTTTATATCACAAACCATACTGACACACACCCAGTTTAAAACATTATACACCACTTATATTCTACCCAATCTTTCTCACTGAAACATTACAAAGCTCATTTAAGTCCTGTTGCCTTTTAGGCCTAATTTCTCCCTTGTATGTACTGTTCCCACAATTCTCATTTTTTTCCTATGTAGTTTTCTCCTACCCTTTTCTAAGCATCTCAATTCCAGTTGTTTATCTCTGTTACTGTATTCACTTCTTCCAGTTCTTTTCTGTTATATTTATGACACACCCTCTCTTCACTTTGTCTTATGAACTGTATTTTGCAATATGAATAATAACTAAACAAGAGAAGGGTTACCACCTGTCCCTATATTTTACAGGACAGTACATGCAGAAAAATAGTAGCTCACAAAGGAATGTGAGTGCTTATGGCAGAATTAGCTATGTGGTTTTGATAACAAAGATTTATTTTCTTAGTCTGGTTGTTTCCATATACTTTTCTTAGCCTGACTGTCAAAGATATGGAATGTCTGGGGTCACCTTTAAACAGTTATTTTTTAAGGTTCTACTTGCACATTTTTGCATTGCTATCTAAGATCCTTTGAGTTTTGCTGCCTGCCAAAGCAAAATTCCTAAAATAAAGAAAATGATGAAGATGTAGAGTTGCAGCTGTTATAAAACAGACACCAACTATACAGCTATGGCTTTGTAATCAGTTATTTGTCTGTGTTAAACCCTCCTGCAAGATGGTGGTGTCTTGGGAAATCTATAATAACTCCAAATTTTCAGTCACTTGACCTGGTCTTGGCTAGTAGCCAGCAACATACTTAATCATTGCCACTCGCTCTAAATGGCAAGTGCCCACACTTCAACTAGCCAAATCCTACTGAATAATCCAGCACTCCTACTACCTGACTCTACTGAACTACATAAACTTACCATAATCCTAACCCTACAACTCCCACCCTAACCCTAACCATAGCACTCCCGTACCTAAACATAAAGACCACATCCCACCCTAAACTAGCTCCCTATTCCTAAATTCTTCTCCCATTCCCTAAACTTACAGTTCCAAATTACTTCCAATCCGTAAACTCCCTTCGGCTCCCAGAATCTAAAGCTGCCCCCTCCCTAAACCTGAATCCTCCTCCTAATTTTCCTCCACAAAGGTGTCGCCTCAACGGATCATGGAAACTATCGCCCCATGAGCCTGACTAGCTTGGTCTGCAAAGCTATGGAAAGGATCATCATGGACCTCATAAATAAAGATATTGGGGACCTACAGACACTGGATCCTACCCAGTTCGGCTTTAAGGGCAGATCCTGCCTCTTAAACCTGGTCAATTTCTTTGAAACAGTCACCAAGGCCATTGACGAGGGGAAGGTGCTCCACACAGCCTACCTGGACCTCGCAAAAGCCTTCGATACAATACCCCACTCGGGCATTATAGATAAGCTCACCAGCTTAAATATAAACCCCTATGTCACTAGATGGGTTGCAAACTGGCTGAAGGACAGAACCCACATGGTTAGAATTGCTGGAGCCATGTCAGACTCCAAACCAGTTACAAGTGGCGTCCCACAAGGCTCAGTCCTGGGACCTCTCTTGTTCCGTATATATTTCTTGGAGGTACAGGCCAACACGGAAGGACTATGGCTGACCAAGTTCGCGGATGACTGCAAACTGGGCGCCATAATCAACTCTCCAGCCGACACAAGCATCCTCCAAAAGAGCCTCATAGAAACAGACAACTGGTGCCAGAGCCATGGCCTCAAGCTAAATGCCAAAAAGTATATAGTCATCCCCTTTGGCAAAAACAAAGTGCCCACAAATTACCACATAGGTGGTAATCCATTAAGTACAGAAGAAGTAATTAGGGACCTGGGGACCCAAGTTGATAGCAATCTCTCATTTGACAAGCACGTGGCCAAAGTGGTTAGAAAAACATTTTATATAGCCCACCTAATCATGAAGGGATTCACATCTAGATCAGGAGAGGTCATCGTGCCTCTTTACTCATCCCTCATCAGGCCCATAATTGAGTACAATGCCCTTTTGGGATGTACCTTACCAGACACCTGCAGCAACTGGAAAGACCCCAAAAGTACCTCACCAAGAGGATCAAAGGGCTCAAACAGATGCCATATGCTGCCCGTTAAAGAAACTCCAGCTCTACTCAGTGGCATACCGCCTACTCAGAGGCGATCTGTGCCTGACGTATAAAGCCATGTCCAACCCGGAATTAATGGACATGCTGCACCTCAGAAAATCCAAATCCCATCGAGCTACGCGCTCGAGAGACTTGAACCTCAGCACTGAAATAAATAGGACATGCTGGAGGGACAGATTCATAACCCAGAGGCTCCCTTCACTCTGGAATAAAATCCCAGTCCAGGTTAGGCAGAGTCCCTCACTGACTCTCTTCAAGAGGTATCTTGATGAATTGGATGGGAGATCGTAGGTTTACCCCGGGTATCACTTCTGTGTCACTGTTAGACACAGGCACAGTATACTAACCTCGAAAAAGGGCATAGCAAAATTAATTTAAAATGGGTGGCGAAAGCCAAACACACTCTGGCTAGGCTTATAAATGCCCTAGGGCAGACAGCCTAGTATGAACCTATGAACCTGATTGCTGCATAAAACCCAGACATGTACTCCCACCACCTCCTACTCCCTCCCCACAGCTGCTGCACTAACCTTGACTGAACTCAGTTACTGTGTTAGGGTGAGATGTTGCAGACGCACTCTGTCCTATGGCTGCCACACCTCATTCAAACATTTAGTTGCCTTTGTACATGAATGGTCGGTCATGGGAGCTACAAGAGTCCTGAGTCAAGGTCTACAAAATAGCAGTATCTGAGTACCTGGAACTCAGGAACTTGTAGTAAACCTGCACTTATTTAGGACTTGAACACTAAACTGTTACCATGCAACACTGTTGCTACTGCCATTGGATCACTACATGTTGAGATTTCCATTTAGATCCTTATCCTTTCAGCTAGGAAACCACCAGTATGGTGAATAAGGTCAAATTACAAACAGACAAATAGAAACAGTCTCCTGTTTAAGCACTGTTCGAATCACAGAAGTGAAAGGATGACATTAATTTTCATTTGGACTTGAACCCAAGACCTCCAGCATAAAGTGACACTATCACTGGGCTAACATGAACCTCTGGACAAATAGTTCAAATAAATATGCCTGTCACTGTTTGAAAAAAGTGATTTACTATCAGCATGCCCAGGAGCCTTCAACACTTTTAGTGATTATCTGATTATGAATGCTCACAACAATGTTTGCTAACACAAGGCATCTATCTTTACATCTCTGCCTTGTTTCTGAGAAGGGAAAAAACTGCAAAATATCCTTACAATCTAAAGGAAAGCAAACTTTCTGTAATATCTGATTTCCTCTCACTCTGAGGCAGACTCAAGAAATATCACAACATTTTGAGACATGAGATGCAAGGGGATGGCTTAGGCATTTAGCTGGCAATCAGAAAATAACAAGCTAATTCAGCAGATGCATGTCATGTGCAAAATTCAGGACGGAGATGTTTAGTAAACAATGTTTTTAAAATATCCACCATCTTCTTGCATGGAAGCTAACTTCAGAAGCATCAAACATTTTGTAAGACGTAAGAAAATGGATTTGGTGTGCATCTGTCCAGATCAGAAAGCAGCAAGTTAATTCAGATAGAAAACATAAGGCTATACTGACTTTTCCTGTTTTTTTTTAAGTATAGGAAGGGGGCTAGAGAGCTAGAGGAAACTGAAGAGGAACATGTAAGCAAAAGGCCTTTTGCCTATATCTATATGATCACAGGAGGTTACTAGCCTAACAAGCCCTAGAGCCTTTTTCAGCATAGCCATTCATGTCCCAGTTTCCCAATTATCAATGCCCACTGGCTAGAATGGCTTTGATATATTGGTTTACATTTGTGCCTTAGGGCATCTATAAACTGCTCCTGTCCATAAGGGCCCCAAGCTACAAGCCAGGGATGAATTTAAGATTTCCCATCCATTGGTCCAAATGTGCTTGAATAAGCTTAGGGAAAAGCTCTGTTTCCCAAGAATGGGAAGTCTGTTCCAATGAAGAGCTGATCTCTAAGACACATACCTATCCCTCCAAAATGTTTTGTTTATGTCACAGATGAGGTTTAGATCCTTAGATGGGGTATTTTTAGTGCTGTATGTTTTGCAAATGTACAGCAGATCCATCAGGGCTGGATTGCAGACTGCCTTATAGGTTAGGCATAGATCACCCCTCAGTAGTCTTTAGGGACTGGATTTTTAAGCCATGGGACATATTATTTAAACCTTGTATTCCTTTAATAACGGACCTTTGTGGTTACTCCAGATATTGCAAACCCCTAGTCAGGTACATGACAAAGGGTGCATTGCACTTGATTATTGGTCTAATGAGGGCTGAGTATAGCGGCATTATGATCTCCTTAAATCTGAATGCCATGCCCTTACTTACAAGCTGGACCACAGAGAAAACTTTTCTCACTACCATGAACACATGGTGATCAAAGTTCAGGTTACTGTCTTCCAGAGTTCAAAATTCCCTTACAACTGGGTCTATTCTTAGGCGAGTGTTATCAATGTTGTAATTTGCAGGGTTATTCATCTTTCCAAAGGATACAATTATGCATTTTTTTTTTGCACTAAGTTAAAGTTAAAAGCCACAGTTCTGACACCAGTTTGTCTGTGTTATAGACCTTCCTGGAGGATATCTACATCTTTGGGGGAATTCAGTGATTGCACCCAGCTTGAAGTCATCATCAAATCCGGCCAGCCAAAGGCTTTGTACCACAGTGCTGCTTAAAACAAATTCTAGCTCATGCACTTTGTAGAAATCTCGAGTCTAAAGTAGAGATCTTTAACCGTGAAAGCATGAAGGATAATCTAAGGATAAAAATCAGAGTTTACCAATAAATGTGACATGAATGAAAAGTATGGGGCTCTGTTTTCAAACTTTACTATTTTTTAAACAGTTGTTCTTGAGAAGCCTCATGTTCAGCTAGTCTTTCTTTCATTTCATCCTCTGATTTCTGCAGTTTTATCAGCTCACCTGAGTACCTACTTAAGTTTATTGTATTTTTCCATGCTTTTTGCCATATGGCTTTATGTATTCCTCCAGTGTCTCACTTATTTTAAACTTCTCTGAGTATATTTGATTTAGTTTTCTTTTACATTACTGGAAACCATCTTCTGTACTAAAAGTGAATTATGAAGTGCTTTTCTGCTTTACAGCAGTAAAGTTCTTCCTAACTACAGCTTCTTCTTCTACTCCTTTTCTGGTTGATTTGCTCTTATTTTCTCCAAATTTCTCTCCTGGCATACAGTCAATGTAATTAATAGCCAAACTGGTGACCTTTACTGGCTATTTTAACAATTTCTTGGTTTTCACACTGGGAGAGCTCTAACTGCCCTGCTGCACCATATGCCAACTTGGAAGTCGAACTGACTCCACTAATCAGTCCAGAGCCCCCTTTATGCTGCTGGAAGCCCTGATCACCTTTAAACTCTGCAATGGTCTCACACTTTGTTGCTTGCATTAAAGCCCATGGATCTTTTAATGGGACATCTAACTCTTGTAGTTTTATTAAGGATATGTTATTTCAAATTAGTTCTACTAGGCCCTAATTTCTATACATCATGTTGTGAGTCCTCAGACTCTGAAACCTGCCCTGACTGCCTCAGACTAAAACACAAGGATACAAGGTATACCCCTAGGTTTAATGGCAGTGAAAGAAAATGCTACAAGCAATCTGTAAAGTGGGTAGCCTACTAATCATCCAGTCTTAAACGAATGAGAGTTCATCTCAGTGATTTTAGCTTGCCAATGTTCAATACAATGACCATTGCTTCCCACAAATAATTACTGCCAGTGCTGTTTCTTTTTGCTCCCCACAGGTGATATGCTGTGTGGGAGCTTTTTTTCTCAATGGCTGTGTGACTATAGTGTTAGTGTATGTAAGCAAACCGTGAAGCCCTCTTCTCTGCACACATACGGTGTACAGGGGAAGCTTGCCCCCTGCAAAAAAAAAGTTTTCATACATTTCTTGCTAGCTTAATCTGCTGCCATTCATCTGAAGCTTCAGTCAGATGCAACCTTCGGACACAATCAAACCTTGTGACACATCTTATGGAAATAACTCTGCCTGTGGTGAAGTCTTCATAGCATATGAAGCAGAAACAAGAATTAAAAAGTATTGTCTTAGCTGCCAGCCAATCTGAGGTTGTGCAATATATGGAAAAGTAACACTGCCACAGCTGTCCCCAGACAATCTTTGTGAGGCAGGATCTGTCAGATTTTGCCATCTTCATATAAGAATCCTGTATCACCCACAAAAATAAGAAACAAGCAGTGAGCATGAGATGTCTGAATGCCCTTCCTTCTCAGAGATGGAAATGTGAATCAAAGTTAAAACACTGCATATACCTGGAGCACTAAGTACCACATCAAAGAACATTTTTTTTCTTTTTAGATTATTCACTAACTTTTAAAAAATAATTTACCTTGAGATAAGCACTGGTTTGACAATGCCACCTGCCCAGATAGCAAGTAAAGGTTCAACCGTGAAAAGATGTTGGTTAGTGAAGGGATAGTAATAAAACAATATGCAGCACATGCCTGAAAATAAAAAGAAAATGGTGACTGAATTCAATAAAGCAAACATATTTACACAAAATCAAGTGAGGTCTTAAAATTAATACATACATTTAATATTATTTATGGCATGCCTCGAACTGGAAGCAAAATGACTTGCTGAATGCAACTACATTTTTTATTACACCACATGAGAAATAGGTTCATAGGTTCATAGGTTTATACTAGGCTATCTACCCTAAGGCATTTATAAGCCTAGCCCAAATTTTTGTGGCTTACGCCACCCCTTATATGAAAAAAAATACTGTGCCCATTAGTTTGTTGTGCCTCTGTCCAGCAGTGACACAGATATGATTCCCGGGGTAAACCTACGATCTCCCATCCACAGGTCTAGATTTCTCTTGAACAGAGTCAGCGAGGTGCTCTGCCTCACATGGACCGGGATTTTATTCCACAGCATAGGGAGTCTCTGAGTGATAAATCTATCCCTCCAGCACGTCCTATTTATAGCCGTGCTAAGGTTTAAGTCGCTTGCTCTAGTGGTTTTGGTGGATTTGGATTTTTGAGGTGGAGCATGTCCATTAATTCCGGGTTGGACATGGCCTTGTATGCCAGGCACATGTCACCTCTGAGCAGATGGTATGCGACTGAATAGAGCTGGAGTTTCTTCAATCTGGCAGCATATGACAGATTTTGGAGTCCCTTTATCCTTTTGGTGAGGAACTTTTGGGGTCTCTCCAATTGCTGCAGATGTCGGGTGAGATACATCCCGAATGGGGCATTGTACTCGATCATTGGTCTGATAAGTGAAGAGTACAGGGGAACAATGACCTCACTAGATCTGGATGTGAATCCCTTCATGATCAGGTGGGCAATGTAGAAGGTCTTTCTAACCACTTTAGCAATGTGAGTGTCAAAAGAAAGGCCACTGTCAACCTGGGTCCCCAGGTCCCTGATAACCTCTTCTGTGCTTAGTGGATTGCCACCTATATGGTAGCTTGGGGTTACCTTGTTTTTCCCGAAGGGTATGACTATCGTTTTTGGCGTTTAACTTCAGGCCATGGCTCTGGCACCAGCTATCTGTTTCCGTGAGTCCCTTCTGAAGGATATCCGTGTCCGATGCACTTTCCACTATGGCCCAGTTTGCAGTCGTCTGCAAACTTTGTCAGCCAAAGTCCTCCCATGTTGGCCTGTACTTCTGAGAAGTAGATGCCAAACAATAGGGGCCAAGGACCGAGCCCTGTGGGACACCACTTGTGACCGGCTTGGAGTCTGACACAGCGCCAGCAACTCTAACCCTGTGGGTTCTGTCCTTAAGCCAGTTTGCAACCCATCTTGTGACATATGGGTTTACATTTAAGCTGGTAAGTTTTTCTACAATACCCGAGTGGGGTATTGTGCGAAAGCCTTTGCAAGGTCAAGGTAGGCTGTATGGACTGCCTTTCCCTCATCAATGGCCTTGGTGACTGTTTGAAGAAGTCGACCAAGTTCAAAAGGCATGATCTTCCCTTGACAAAGCCAAACTGGGTCGGGTCCAATGTCTGCAAGTCCCTATATCTTTGTTTATGAGCTCCATTATGATCCTCTCCATAGCTTTGCAGACTAGACTTGTTAAGCTTATGGGCGGTAATTACCAGGGTCCGTGAGGCGCCGCCTTTGTGGAGTGGGACCACAGTTGCCGTCGCCACTCCTTGGGCACGTATCCTGTGGTAAGGCTGAGATTAAACAGCTGCCTTATGTGCGGGTTTAATTCCTCATTTAGCTCGTGTAGCACACAGCCGGGGACACCATCCGGTCCCATTGATGCTGTGTTTTTAGCTTTAGAGAGAGCAGCTTTCACCTGCGCATTTGAGATGTCCGGGAGGCTACACTCGGCTGGGATAGTTATCTCTCCTTAGGGGGGGGAGAGGGGGGTGAAGTTTGCACTGAACCTGTCTGCCAGTATGTTGGCAATGTCTGTGGGTTCAGTGATTTTTGTATCATTTTGGACTAATTCTGAGCATATCTGGGAGTTTCCACCCAGGTTCCTAACATAGCTGAAAAAGGCCTTATGATTGTCCTTTGAATCCATGGCAATTTTTCTCTCAAAATTGGCCTTAGTTGATTTTATGAGTGCTCGTATTTTTTACTAATAATGATCAGGGGTGACTTCCCTTTTATGGATTTTGTTCTATCATGTAATAGCTTTCTCCTCTTATTGTAAAGTTTGTTAATGGCTGGGGTCCACCAGACTGGACGTTTGCCCTTTGTGGAAAGAGTCTTGGTTTTATTTGGGATTGCCTGATCCATGCAGTCCTGGAGGTGTTCATAGAAGGCATTTGTAAGGGCTTCCAGCTTGGGTTGTGGTTTCCTCTGGCTCAGGGGCCTTGAAGGATACCACACCAGTCTTGCGTAGTGTGAAGTTTGCTTTAGAGAAGTTCTTCACTATGGTCTTTTTTGTTTGGGGTGGGCGCGGGATGTGGATTTCCAGTGAGATTAGTTTATGATCAGATCTCACCAATGAGGGATATACTTCCGGTGTGGAGCATTTTGTCCCCATGTTTGTGACAATGAGATCTAGTATATTTTCTCCTCTTGTGGGAACAGTGACTAGCTGTTCCATGGCATTTGAATTTATGAACTCCAGGAACCCTTGGGCTAGAAAGTTAGGGCTTGAGTAATGTTCCCAGTCTATATTCGGGTAGTTGAAGTCACCCAATATGATGGTGTTAAACATACACTGAATTATCTAAAGGCAGTATGCCCTTCTTTTCAATAGTGATCTGCTGCAATACTTGTTCAAATACAAAAACACAAATGGACAAGGTAATATTATTAAAGACCCAAAGCAAGTTTATATGAAACTCTGTTAATTCTCTAAAATATGTCAAATTGCACACCCTTTATCCAAAGAAAACCATCATGGTAGTATCACTCCTGTAAAAACACTACTAAACAGAAAGTTACACAGCTGGAACGCATGGACAGTTGTACCTTGCCTTTGAAAGGAAACTGAGCATATCCAAAATGTTAGTATTTATAGATATATTACATCCCTGACAAAAGGCTGATGGGATTATCTTCATTACAATAGCAATGTCCATGACTGAGCAACTTAACAACTGCTATATTACATCTACCATACAAGTCTTATTCACTTTAAACTATGTTGTTATGGCTGCTCCTTAATAGAAAATGGATTTAAGCATGTTCTATCACATTTCCCAAAGGATGGTATTACTGTGGTAAGACAAACTATGTAAATATAATTCAGCTTACTGGGCTGACTTATTTATTTTGGGAGGACAACTTGAAGGTTTTCAAAATGCTACAGGCAGAAATATGTTCAGGTTCCTTTTAAGAACACTTAACGTCACAAATATAGTTGTATTCATTTAGTTTTTAAACTGCTTGTCCTGGTGAGGGATGCAGCTATAGCAAACTGTGCAATGTATACAATATTTTCTTTCCTCTAACAACTGACCCCACCTTGCCCTACAGGAGCACCAGGCATTCCTGAAAAATGCCTGGTGATTCCTTCCTGAGAAAAATGAGTGATGTCCTCTTTCAGAATATCCTGGGTCTGCCCTGAGACCTGCATTTAGGGAGATCTGCATGGCATGCCTCCTGTTTGAAGCACTGAGGGCCATCATCACTAGCTGCTCAAACAGTCTCAAGTGACTTCTCTCAACCAAAAGGAAAGTACAGTTGTGTACACTTACCATAAATGTAGATGTTCGAGTGTATTCACTGTTGCAGTCATCACACTTCGGTTATCCTGCCAGGAGTAGCCCTCAGTCTGCCCAAATACCAGAGGCTTAGTATTTCTGCATCGGTTGTTGTTGCTCTAGGACTGATGTCAGGTCATCAGTGGTATAAAATCAGGCAGCCAACACCATTACATCAGTTTTTCTTGCCCCAAATGTCAGGAGCCCCCAAACAGGGAGCTAGGTCATGGTGGAAGAATACCACCAGTAGAAAGTAAATACCAAAAATTCCTGTAAGGAGTGGGGAAGAGAGAGAGAGAGAGAGAGAGCGAGACAAGGGGGATGGAAGGTGGGAAACCAGGACTGCAACAGTGAATACACTACAACATCTACATTTATGGTAAGTGTACAGCACTATGTTCTTTGTGTTTCACTACTGCAGTCATCCTACTTGGGTTGATTCCCAAAGCTGAAGAAAAGGGTGGAGGCAGTCAAGAAGACTGCGGGCTGACTAAGATGCACTTCAAGACTGCAGTTGCAAAGCCTGCCCTGGATTTGGAGAAGATAGGCAGGTGGTAATGCTTGTTGAAGGTATGAACAGAACTCCATGTTGCAGCCTCCAGGATGTCCCTGGTATGGACCCCTCTGAGAAAAACTGCAGAGGTGGAGGTTGCCCTGGTGGAATGTGTCCTGACCCCCTTAGGGGGCGGTTTCCCGTGGTATTTGTAGCAGAAATGGATACAGTGTGCTATCCATTTGGAGATGGATTGTTTGGATATGACCTTGCCCTCTGCCCTTGCTTCAAAGCTGACTAGCAATTGGTCAGTTTTCCTAAAAGATTTAGTCCTATCCAGGTAGAATCTGAGCTGTCTGTGCACATCTAGAGAATGCAGAATCCTTTACCCCTTGTTTTGTGGGTTAGGGAAAAAAGTGGGCAAATGAATAGATTGGTTGAGAGCCACACTGGACACCACTTTAGGCATGAAAGTTGAGTTAGTCCTGAGGGAGACCCTGTCAGCATGAAAAATGATGAAGGGCTCGACTGCTATGAGTGCTTGTAGCTCTGAAATTCTTCTGGCTGAAGTGATGGCCAGAAGCACAGCTGTTTTCCAAGAGATTACTTTTAACTCTGCTGAAGCTGCAGGCTCAAAGGGGGTTAGTGTAAGCTTTTTCAACACAAAGTTAAGGTCCCAAGCTGGGATAGGAGCTCTTTTGAGTGGCCTTAAATTGTTAGCCCCTCTTAGGAACTGTTTGATGAGAGGGTGAGAAAAGACAGCTGGCTCTGTGCTGTAATGAGCAGAGATGGTAGAGGCATGAATTTTAATAGAAGAGAAGGATAGACCCCTGTGTAGTAGGTCTGCTAGGTAATCCAGGAAGAGAGTTGGGGAGGGCTGTGCTGTTTCAGCTCCTTTAGCCTGGATCTAGATGCAATAACTTTTCCACTTGTCAGCATAGGATTTTCTAATGCTGGGGCATCTGGCCTCACATATAACATGCAGGACTTGCTTGCTTAAGACTGCCACCTGGAGGAGAGGTCAGGGAATAAGCCAGGCTGCCATGTTCAGGGTCTGCAACTGTGGATGCATGGCTTCTCCATTCTGCTGGGTCAGGAGAGTTGGGATCTGGGGTATGTGCCATGGTGGCAGGAAAGACAGGCTGCGCAGCAGTGGGTACCAGTGCTGGCGTGGCCAGTCTGGGTTAATCAAGATTGCTCTTGGTTTTTCCTCCCTTATTTTGAGTTGCAACCTTGAAAGTAGAGGTAGAGGGGGACATGCATAGATCGAGAGGTTTTCCCATTGGAAGGATAGGGCATCCACTTTCCAGGCCTTGCTGTGAGGTTCCATGGTGCAGAATTTGCTGTGCCCCATTTCTGGATTACAAGGTTGAAGGTACTGTTTTCTAGGTATCACTCATGTGGGTCTAGGAGGTTTCTGCTTAAGTTGTCTGCCAGAGATTTTTGGAAGCCTGGCAGGAATTGTGCTTGCAGGTGAATTTGGATGGCTGAAGTCATGTGCCAAAGGGTCATGGCAAGCCTGCAGAGGGGCTAAGAGTGTGTTCCTCCCTGCTTGTTGATGTACCACATCACTGTGGTGTTGTCTGTTTTGATTAGGAGAGTAGGAGTGTGAAAGCTCTCAAAGCATACTGAACAGCTAACATCTCTTTTTGGTGGATGTGCAGATGTATCTGATTTGGGCTTCAATGGCCCTAAATGCACCTGCCATCCAGGTGTGCATCCCAGGCATAATCTCATGTGTCTGTGGTTAGGGTTTGGGTGGCTTGGAGTCGTGAGAAGGGAAGACCATTGTTGTGGTTGCATGCTGCTGCCCACCAAAGAAAAATCTTTCCTTAGACAGGGTACCATAGGTATGATAGTTTCCAGGTCCTGAGAGTGTTGACTCCAAAGACTTTTTAGGTACCATTAAAGTTTCCTCATATGCATTCTGGCATACGGAATGAGCAGAATGCAGGATGCCATGAACCCTAGAGCTTGCAGGATTTTCCTTGCGGATAACTGGGTTCTGGTGGCTAGTTGAGAGAAGTAGCCTGTCAGATAGGCTTGTTTTTCTGGAGTAAGGAATGCCATCTGGGATGCTGTGTCCAGGCTTGTTCCCAGGAATACACTTTTTTGAGTGGGTACTAATTTGGATTTCTTTTTGTTTATAGTGTATACCAGGGAGGTAAGTAGGTGCTTTACAAAGGACAGGTGCTGTAACAGCTTTTCCTGACTGTCTACCTGAATCAGGCAGTTGTCTAAAAAGGGGTAAATTTGAATATTCCTTTGTCTACAAAAAGCAATGGCTGGAGCCAGGCATTTTGTGAAAACTCTGGGAGCAGTGGATAAGCCAAAGGGAAGCACATAGAAAGTACAGTTTTGTACCTACCATAAATGTAGATGTTCGAGTGTAAACACTGCTGCAGTCATCACACTTGGGTTATCCTGCCGTCAGGCGGTCCCACAGTCTGCCAGAGTTACAAAGTCTTGGTCCGGCGTTGGTTGCTGTCGCCTCCTCCCTGACGTCAGTGTGGCAGGGGTATATAAGATGCAGCCAATGCCATTTTCCCAGTCTTTCTTGCCGCACGGTGCCCAAAGCAGAATCCATTCCCTGGGACTGCTGTCGGGGGGGGGGGGGTCTGCTTCCCCTAGGTCTTGTTTGAGCTGGTCTTGAGGGGGCTGGAAAGGACCAGTGTTTGGAGAGGCAATGCCTACTGAACCTCAGAGGCTGGACCTGCAAGAAGTCTTTAACTGTCTGCATAGATTTAGCTTTTTCTTCCATCCTTTTTAAGACCTCTTCTGCCTTGGTGCCAAACAAATTGTCTTTAATCAATAGTGTATCCAACAGTTTTGATTTGGCATGGTCTGGCAAGGTCCGTTCCTAAAGCCAAGCATGACGTCTAAGTACAGAACCTGTGACTGCTGCCCTGCAGGATGCTTCTAGGGCGTTAAAGCCACATTGCAAGGTGTGTTTAGTAACTTGGCTTGCAGAATGAATAAGTTCCTTTAATTCTTTATTTTCTGCACAAGCCGGAAAGGTAGCTATTTTTTGTTTAAGGAGTTCCATAGTATGCTGCTGATATTTCAGCATGTGGAACTGACAATTTAGTGCTCTAATGTTACGAGTTGCAGAGGTGTATACTTTTTTTACTCCATCTGTCTAAAGCTCGGGAGTCCCTGTCCGAGGGGGTGAGATTCTTAGCTGTGGTTGCTTTTATTCCTTTAGGTCCTTGGGAGATGACCTCTGGGTCAGCAGTAGGATTCTTGAAAAGAAATTTGTGAGAGTCAGGGACACTGTAATACCTGTCAGGCTTCCTGAGTGCAGGAGGAAGGGTGTCAGAAGTTAAACTGGATTCCATAAAAACATCATCCACAACATCCAGGACAGGAGGAATGGCTAAAGGTCTGTGCTGTGGTAAATCTAAGAATTCCATGAGTCTCTTTTTGGACTGAGGACAGTCCAGACACTCCCATTGGAAATGCTCCCTTAAAGTATGTAGGGTTTCACCAAATGAAAAATCCTCTGGAGGAGAGGCAGAAGGAATGGATTCCTCTGCATCTGAATCCTCATAAGCAGACAAGGGTTGCGTGTCTTCACATTCATAAACCTCAGACTTCTGATTACATAAAAATGCTGGGGACAAGTCTCTTTTTCTTTTGGAAGGGGTAGGCTGGCTTCCCCTAATAAGCAAGATAAGGTCTTCCGCCATTTTAAGCATTTGAGATTCAGGCATGGAAGCAGGTGCTTGAGCTTGGGTCGTCCTTTTTTTAGGCGTAGTTTGCACCTGGGGCCTTAGAAACTCGGTAGTTTTAGAAAGAACTGAAGACGGGAAAGATGTCATCGGTTTGTGTCGAGTATCTGTAGTGCGAAGAACTTCCTCGGAAGCCGTTGCCTGCTAAGCGGCTCCAGACGCATCCAAGGTAGAGACATCCACAGGATCCTTAGTCAAAGAAGAGTTTTGCGGCATACCGGACTCTGAATGGGTCTCGGTAGCGGCCTGTGAAAGCACCTCAATGAGGACCAGCGAACTGGCGACTAGCTTAACAGAAGTGTCGTCTGCAGTTATGGACCCGTGCAGTCTGTCTCTGTCTTATCCTTACATTTTTTTGGAAGATCTGTATTCGGATGGCTTACCAAAGCCATTTTGGAATATGGAGATCAAGAGCGAAAATATTTAGCTACAATTAGGGCCCGACGACGTATAGTTCTGGAGTTGAACAAAGCACAAAACTGACAGCGAGGGACATTGTGGTCTGGGCCTACACAGGAGATGCAGTAAGAATGGAAATCTCGGTGTGGTATTTGCTTTCCACAGGCGGGACAATTGTTAACTTTTTCTGACATCGGTTAGAGCAAGAAAAAAGGATCCCCAATGGTGTACTTAGCTTTAGAAGACTTCAACTTCAATTCGGAAATAGGCAGCGGCCAACCGGCACTCGTGTGAACTGCTTCTGGCTCCCCGGCAAGAAAGACTGATGTAATGGCATCGGCTACCTGATTTTATACCACTGACAACGTGACGTCAGTCCTGGAGTGACAACAACCAACGCAGAAATACTAAGCCTCTGGTATTCGAGCCAACTGAGGGTTACCCCTGGCCGGATAACCCAAGTGTGATGACTGCAACAGTGAAACACGAAGAACATCAGTAACTTTTCTTTGAGATCCAATTAAACTGTCTCTGTTTCTTACTGTCACAGACAATGAGCTTAGCAGCCTGTTAAGGGACCTCTTTTCCGCTGCATGTAGCTGTGTTTTCATCTTCTGCATCACTAAACAAAACTTAAGGTGAATATGGCAACATAGACGGATCAGTAAACTGACTGCCTTTTTTCTTATGCAGCAGGTGTCGCTTAACTCCTGCAGTCCAGTAAAATTCCTATAGACTGTTGTCACTGTACCTATCCACTGCTTTATCTCCTGATTTGAACTGCCTTCACTTATAAGCAGTACTCTAAAACAACTTAATAAACTTTTACCCTTCTATTTGGGATATTGGTTCCACTCCTTCAGAAAATAATCTGTTCTTTTCTATGATATAATTAAGAGCTTATTTCCATCCCATCCTATTCACATTAGCAGCAAATGACTGCTGTGCCTGTTGGAAGTTACCACCAACTGACGCCGGCAGTATGTCAACAGCTACTGGAAAAGATGCAGTCCTCCAGTCCTCAAACTTGAATCTACTCACTCCTGAGCTGCTTATCTTGTACATAAAAGTAAAAAAGGACTGCAACCTAAACAAGTGAGATGCACAGCTTATGGACTTATGCCCCCAAAATGTGAAGGAATCTAACGTTTTGTCCCGCTTCTTCCCCTCTCAGGCTACCCTGTCCTTCAGCTGTAAAGAAATGGAATGAGCACTCTGGGAATATGTAAATGCCCATCAAGAGCATGTAGAAGGTAGCCTTGGAATGCTTAAATAATGTATCACTCCAATTTGTGAGGGCACCAACACACCATGGGGTATTCACTGAAGAGGAACAATGTACTCTCAGACAGTTCTGGAAGCAGAACTGTGCCATTACTCATAGCATGCAGGAAGTTTGGAAATGTAGCTAGTAGGTGTAGCACAGCCCAGTTCAAGTTTGCTGTCTCTGGAGCCTAGTTATTTGTTTGCAGTGTTTTTTTGTTCTGAGCACATGTTCCAGGCCATCCTGGCTTAGCAGAAGCCTTTCTTCACTTTAGTGAGAATAATTGTTGTTTGGCTACTGGCTGATAAAGTTTGGCTGGTCTAAGGCTTGGAGTAAGCACTCGTCGGTTCTTTTGAGCTTTTTGTAAGTTGTTTCAGGTTATACTTTCTGGTACTTAAGCCCTACCTTTGAGAGGATTTCTGTCTATGCACACTGAGGTGAGCCGAGGAGGGGCACTGACCACAACTCTGATCTGTGATATACAATAATAAGTATCCTATTTTTTGCTTATTTTTACCAGTTATTGCTTATTCTAACCATTTATACCACTTTTTATTGTCTGATGTCACACTGTTTGTAAAGCTTTTTTTAGATAGTTTCACTGTGTGAAAGGTATTAACTGGAAATATTCTTCATTTGTTAAACATCTGCTTGTTTGTTCTGATTTCCTGCCAAGGAGTGTATCATACAACCAATTTGTTTGCAGTTAAAAGCATTCTCTAGAGTCTCCTTGCTCCTTTATCTGTTTAAAACTTTCATTTAGTGGCTCTCTGCTGTTTTTCTGCTGTGATAAACATTTCTTTAGTGTTTTCTGCCTAAAATAGTGTAGCTAGTAACTGTATCACATCCCAGTTCAGGTTTGCTGTCTCTGGGGCCTAGTTGTTTGTTTGCAGTGTTTGTTTGTTCTGAGCACATATTACAGGCCATCTTGGCTTAGCAGAAGCCTTTCTTCACTTTACTGAGAGTAATTGTTGTTGATTGGCTATGGGCTGGTAAAGGCTGGCTGGTCTAGGGCTTGGAATAAACACTCATTGGTTCTTTTGAGCTTTTTTTAAGTTGTTTCAAGTTGTACCCTTCTGGTATTTAAGCCCTACCTTTGAGAGGAATTCTGTCTGTACACACTGGGCTGAGCAGAGGAGTGGCACTGACCACAACTTTGATCTGTGATATATAACAATAAGTATTCTGTTTTTTTTTTTTTTTGCTTATTTTTTACTAGTTATTGCTTACTCTAGCCATTTATAGCACTTTTTTATTGTCTGCTGTCACACTGTTTGTAAAGCTTTTTTAGACAGTTTCACTGTGTGAAAGGTATTAACTGGAAATTTTCTCCATTTAAACATCTGTTTGTTGTTCTAATTTCCTGCCAAGGAGTGTACCATATAACTGATTTGTTTGCAATTAAAAGCATTCTCTAGGCTCTCCTTGTTCAGTTTAAAACTTTCATTTAGTGGCTCACTGCTGTTTTTTGCTGTGATAAACATTTCTGTAGTGTTTTCTGCCTAAATAGTGTAGCTAGTAGCTGTAGCATAGTTTCTCACCCTCCGCCCTTATTGGTGTCTGTGACACCCATGCCCTACCCCAGCAATCAAGGAGCCTCAATCCTCACCACTAACACCAGTGAGGGGCATCTCATATAGGAGGAAAGGATAACAAACACAAACAGTAAAGTGCAATTTCCCTTAAGAGCAAACAGAGATCACAGTCAGTCCAGGGCTGGTCGCTCCCTTGCTCTCCAGGTCCTCAATAAGACTCCCCACTGGCACAGCTATAGGGTCCAGATATCAGCCAGCTGGGCAAGCTAAAACCTCCAGCACCCTCTCTGTCCAACCAGTGCTTCGTGTCCCTGCCCAAGTAGCTGACACACAAACACACACACACATTTTGAGATAAGAGTTTTATACAACCACACAGACACTCCTGGGGAAGGCTGGCACAGGTTCTCCAACTGTGCCCCTTTTACTCAGACTATACGGTAGAAATCACTGCCACCCCCAGCTAATATTTATTAGCTACTCAAAGGACCTTAAAAGGGTGTCCAGTTATTACTGTGCAATATTATCCAACTGGTAGTATAGCCCAAGCCTGAAGCTATTAGAGTGGCTTTGTACAATTTTAACAAAGGCATGCAAGTACACTTAAGAGCTTAAATTATCTCTACACAAAACAGCCACAGTTAAAAGGTTTTAAAATATTTAACAATAAATAAAAACACAAGACAATAATTCTTACTATGCAGTGTTAGTCAAGAGTTCAGAGATCACAGAGAAATACTCAAAATAATTCAGTAGTACAGTTCTGACATCACAGAAAACAGTCTAATATTTCTAGTTTCTAGCTATTTCTAAGAGAAAACACAAGTCTAAGATAACTTATATATAGAACAGGCAGAGTGATGATGAGTTGAATGGTCAAGACAAAAGTGCTTAATGCCCTCTGATTCTCTCATTTTTTTAAAATCACATTCCTGGTTCCCATTACATCATTCTTCACACTTCCCTGGGTTCCCAGGTTAATAGAAACTTCATTTACATTCTTAACATCTCCTTGTGTTATCTTGCAGCTGGTCAGGAAGCAGAGCAATAAAAATACATTTGCATGTTTAATTCTAGCAATTTATCTCTTGGTTAAACAATAGAAAGAATGTCTTCATCTAGACAGGCTGGAGCCAACTTTAGATCAAAGGGTCACAACATACTTTTACTTGGTCAGTAGAGAGCACTGTTGTGACTTTTTTTTGCAGTTCGACATCTAACAGCAGTTTTTCCATTTAGGACAACAAGCCTGTGCCTTACATTAATATTTACAAATTATAGAATTATCTATAAAATTCTATCTGGCTAGGCTGGCAGCCTTCACAGTGTCCGGTTCTTATACTTGGTGGCTTTGCAGTTGCCCGCCCTACTGTAAATTTGATCTGGGATACTCCTCCCATTTCAGTATCATTAGCTCATTCCACCTAATACAGACAAAGCATTTGAGAAGGCTAACCCCCTTAGTTTCTTAACCTTGAATTATCTTCTGTTCCTCATTTCTCCCTTTCCACTTTACTAAAATAAAACAAAAAAACACTTGACTCAGCTGTTGCTGCTTTTACAGTACTTGTGTTTCCATTTTTTGGGCCCACTTCTTTTCTCTATTTTTACAATCTATATACCTCAACCCAGCAAGCCACACTTCTACAGTACACAGATGACTCGACGCTTATCTGCTCAGCCCCATCCCTTACCACCCTACAACAGCTCACCCAAGAATCCTTTAGCTCTGTGGAAAGATGGAATACTGATATCCAACTTATCCTAAACCCCAAAAGGACTAAATTACTCCTGTTCACCCCTAATAAATCTAAAGCCACTCCCCTTTCCTTCTCTATCACTTCCAAAAATGGCACTGCCATCTCTCCTTCTGCCCATACTAAACTCCTCAGTGTAGAAATAGACAAAAATCTTTTCTTTGATGTCCATATTGCTCAAACCATCAAAAAGGTACACAAAAAATGGGAACTCATTAAAGTTGCAAGAAAGTCCTCACAGACAAGGCATAGATCACCCTGGCCCAAACACACCTATTGTCCGCTCTAATGTATATGGTGCCAATCCTGACACAGACCAGAAAAACTGATCTTGAAAATTTTGAGTCATGTTGTAACAAAATTGCTGAGTTTGCTAACAACTCCACTTTCAGAACCCATCACCGTCAGGCACTACGGGACCTACAATGGCTAGAACTTCCTCAATTACTTACAGGATCATAGGAAGTTACTAGGTTATTGGCCCTGAGCCCCTTATAAGCCTAGCCAAGAGTTTAGCCCATGCATAAACAAATCAGCACCCAATGCCCCTGTCCAGCAGGCATACGGGTGGAATCCCAGGGAAGTATTTTTTATTTTCCATCCAGTTACCCAGACTGAGCTTAAAAGGGGTAAACAAGGTACTCTGCTTGATGTGGAGAGGGAGTTTATTCCATAGATGGTCTCTCTGGGACACAAATCTGTCCCACCAACAAGTCCTATTGATGTCACAGACCAGGTTGAGGCCGCGTGTGTAGGTTACTCGAGTGGAGCTTGAGTTGTGGATATGCAGCAGTCTGAGATTGCCTTGTATGCCAGACAGAGGTCACCTCTGAGGAGTTTGTATGAAACAGAGTACAGGCAATGGGTTTTTAGCCTATCTGTGTATGGTAGATTTTTGAGGCACTGGATTCTCCTGGTGAGGAACCTCTGTGGTCTCTCCGGCTGCTGCATGTGCTTTGCGAGGTACATGCAGAGTGGGGTACTGTACTCAACAAAGGGCTGTATAAAGGAAGAATGGATGGTATGACCTCCTTTGTCCATGGATGAGATACCCTTACTTATGAGGTGGGCCATGCAGAAAGCTTTCCATACAATGGAAGCAACATGGTGGTCAAAAGTCAGGCTGCTATCAATCTGGGTTCCCAAATCCCTCACAACTGACTGCGTGTTTAGAACGTTATTAATGTGATAATTTGTGGGGACATCTCTCTCCCCAAAGGGGATGATGATGCATTTTTTTGTATTCAGCTTGAGGCCATGTTTCTGGCACCAGTCATTTGTTTGGATGAGTCCCTCTTGGAGGATGTCCACATCACTAGGGGAACTGATGACAGCCCCCAACTTGTAGTCATCTGCATACTCATAGCCCACTGGTTTTGGCATGTACCTCATAAAAGTATATCCCAAATAATAGAGGCCCCAAGACCGAACCCTGGGGTACGGCACTCAATACGGGTCTACTGCTTAAGGTGGCTTCCCCTGTTTGACTAGGTGGGTTCTATCAGTGAGCCAGTTGGCTACCCATCTGGTAACATACGGATTGATACCTAGTTGAGAGAGTTTATCTATTACGTCCCGAATGGGGAACAATGTCAAAGGCTTTGGCCAGGTTAAGGTAGGCAGTGTGCACTGTCTTCCCCTCATCCATGGCTTTGGTGACTGTCTCAAAAAGTCGACCAAATTTAACAGACATGACCTCCCCTTGACGACTGAGTATTTGGAGGTTGCCAGTGTCCTTGCTTATGAGGTCCATGATAATCCATTCCATGGCCTTGCAGGTCAGGCTAGTTAGGCTTATGAGTCTATAATTTCCCGGATCAATGGACGCTCCACTTTTGTGTAAAGGGATGGCAGTGACTGTCCTCCACTCAGCTGGGACAAAACCAGTACTCAGGCTTTGGTTGAATAGGGTGGCTAATGCTGCTGCAAGTTCCTGCCTTAGTTCATGTAGGATGCAGCCTGGGATGTTATCAGGTTCCTTGAGAGAGCAGTGATGACCTGATTCCTAGATATAAGGGGGCAGGTACTGGGAATGTCCTGATTTACTGATGGGGGGGGGACAGAGGTGTGAAATTTTCACTGAATCTGTCAGCCAGCAAGTTTGATATATTTATGGAATTTGTATATGTGGTGTCCTTGACCATCAGTTCTGAACAGATCTGAGTGCTATCCTTGAGATTACAGACATATGTGAAGAAGGCCTTATGACTGTATCTAGTAGATGTGGCTAATTTGGACTCAAAGTTTGCTTTGGAGGATTTCCACTAGTGCTCTTATTTGGTTGTTAAGGCTATGGAGAGATTGCTTCCAATTGGGCACCTGCTCCTTCTTGGTCCTGGTCAGCAATTTTTTTCTTTTGTTATATAGTTTATTTATTGCAGATGTCCACCAGACAGGTTTATTTTTCCTTGCAGAGGATGATTTAGTATTGACAGGTATTCCTGATTCCATGCATCTATATAAATGTTTGTATAGTAATTTGCTATAGTTTTGGATACTGGTGCCAGTTCTTACAGAGGGGGAGGGGGCTGTGAAGCTGATTATGCCATCTCTCAGGAGGCTGTAATCAGCTTTGGAGAAGTTTCTTTTTGATTGACCCTAACTAGAGGGGGGGGGGGTGGTGGGAGATAGTGACTTCAAATGTGACTGCTTTATGGTCAGATCTTACACGAGAGGATGATACTGCAGTGGCTACTCATGTTGGTTAATACCACGTCCAAGATATTATCATCTCTTGTGGGGGTATTGACTAGCTGTTCCAAAGCATTTACATTTACAAAATTGAGGAATCTCTGGGTATTTGAGTTCTGGCAAGAGTACTTCTTCCAGTCTATGTTTGGGTAGTTAAAGTCACCCAGGATCAGGGTAAAGGGTTGAATCTTGACACATTCGAAGAGGTCTAGATAGGCAGTTTGGTCATCTTGGGTCAGATTTGGGGGCTGGTAACTAGCTATTATTTGTATAGGGGTCTAGTCCATAGTTAACTGCACCTGGAGTTTCTCATGTATGTCGTACTGTTTGACCAGCCTGGAAGTTGTTGTTGTGTCTTTCGGCTTTTCCTGGTTAGGGGTCGCCACAGCAGAACTCCGGTCTGCTAATGATTGGTAGTTGATTTTTAAGTGCCGAGTTACCAGCCCTGACACACAACCTTCAACGAAGGTACGCCCATTCACGCATGTCTCCACTCAGAAGACGCTCTGAGAATCGAACCGCACAGCATCTTACTGTGAGGTGACAACGCTACCGCAGCACCACCACCGCGGAAGTATGAATGTCTTTAATATATATTGAAACCCCACCTCCTTTGGCTTTACTACCCACAGTTTTGGTCTGAATGTATGATAGGATGAGTAACCAGGTAAGGCTGGGGTGCTCTCTTCAGCTTTGAACCAGGTTTCTGTAACCACACAGATGTCAGCATTTTCCAGGGTTAGGAATGCTTGCAATGAGTGCAGTTTCGTGTTTAGACTCCTAGCGCTTAGCAGCATGACCTTTAATTTGTGTTTTGCTGAAATTTTTATGTTGGTAGTTTTAACCTCATCGCTTTTCCTAAAAAAGGCACTATGGGGAGGCAAGAGCCTTTGCCAGAATCCTAAAGCCCAGGTGAGACAGATGCTGGCCATCTCTGGCAAAGCATCGTGGTCTGTTGATCATATCTTCCCAAGCTGTCAGGTACTGCATCCCCCTGGAATGACACCAGAAACTAAGCCAATTGTTAAAATCAATCATTTTCTGTCTGTATTGAGGCATCATTCTGGGTGACGGTAGAATGCTGCTTAAGGCTAGGGACATACCTGCCTGGGACACATATTCAGTGAGTTCAATCATGTCTCTCTTCATGTAGTCCAGTGAGGTATGTCTCAAGTCATTCACACCAACATGGACTATGACAGTCGTAACAGTACCTGTTGTTGATTGACTTAACTGCGTATGTGATATGGCGGATTCTGGCCCCTGACACGCAACTAACTGACTTTCTCGTTATTCAGCCTCGTGACTGGCACATGTGCGTGTCTCACAATGGAGTCACCTATGACTAATATGTTGGGTTTACGATTAAGCCTTAGTGGGTGTGTGACCTATGAGTGGTATGTGGTGTGGAAGGCTATCTTGATTGCGTGTGTATTTGCCTCTGAGGTTTTTGCCTCAAGGCCTCCTTTGTTTGGGTATGTTTTTGTTGAGGACCTCCACATATGTGGGTGTGTGTTGTATATGTGTGGGTGGTGTTTGAGGTGTAGTGGTTTTGTTGACAGCCTTCTCAGTGCCAGACAGGATGGCTTGTGAGGGAGAGCGCTTGGACTCTAGGTTTGTAATGTAATTGCATCTCTCGCAAATTGTGTTCCTAGATGGTAGTAGTAGGTGGTTATCTGTGTACTTAAGGGAGTTGCTACACTGTCTCAGGATGCCCATATCAACCAGACTGGCAAGAGAAACTGTAGGAAATTGTCCATCCATATTTTTCAGAATCTGAGAGAAAGGGCCAGGGAGAGCAAAGGGGTTAGCCTAAAGCCCAAGTGTTTAAACAAAAACTAAGTGGCTTAGAATAACACCTACAATTTAAACAGGCTATAAACAAGCAGTAACAAATACAACAGAAAGGATGCAACTGAAGACCTTAGAGAACAAGCCGCAGCAAGTAGCAGAAAAAGCAAGATGAAGTAATGGAGAAGGAGGAGGAAACACAACTACAGAAAAAGAAGCTGAATAAAGTGTTTTTGTTTTTTTTAGTAAAGTGGAAAGGGAGAGAGGAGGAACAGAAGAAAATTGAAGGTTAAGGAACTAAGGGGTTTGACCTTCCCAAATGATCTCTGTATTGCATAGAATGAGCTAATGAGATGAGACTGGGAGTGTCCCTTATCAAATTTACAGTAGGGGTGGGAAACAGCAAAAGCAACAACTATAAAAGCACAACTACAATGGGGTGCGAGGGTGGTAGAAAAATTTAAATTCAACCAGAGATCAGTAATTATATAAATAGGGACACAGAAATGTACATAACTCAGTCAAACAAATAAATAAAAACAGTGCAGTAAACTAGTGCAGAACTGTTACACAAATTAATAATGCAGTACTAATAAGCAAAATAAATACAACCAGTACAGTGCTGATAAGAAACACTGAACAATTAAAGTGTGAAAAATATACTTATGTAGCTCTGTAATTCAGATTGTTTAAGTAGTATTCTCCGTCAGGCACAAATGGAGCTCAGCAAGATAAGCAGTGATTAGCTACCATCAGCTAGTCATCGCCTTCAACATCCTGAGGTACCCTGACAAAACTCCAGCACTAAATCAACTACTCTCTCACTACTCTGCTAGTCGTCCTCTTCATTCTTCTGACAAATCTCTCCTCTGTATCTCTAGAGCTAATAACACTGCAGGGAAAGCACTATTCTCGCACACCATAGCTAAAACCTGGAATAATCTCCTCCCCTCTGTTACTTCTGCCACCACTTCCATGCATTTCAAAAACTCACTTAAATCACATCTTATGAAGACCTGGCTATGTCCATGTATTGCTTAATTATCACTGCTTTTCCTACTTCTCTTAACTTCCTTCCTAGTCTTACCTACTGTAGACATGTTACAGTTAGTAAGCTCTAATAATTGCAGTTAGTAAGCTCTAATGATTGATCTCCAGATTTGCATTAATTCATGTTTATTATGATGGTTTTTAACTCACCGTTTGTTAATTTGCATGTTTTATGTGCTATATATATATAAATAACAAACTTCTCTACCCAGGCCAACCCTACACCCCTATCCCCATAAATTTAAAATCTAACACCCCTGCAGAAGTTACTAATTCCTTTATTAACTTCTTCACTGAAACCATTCCACAACTAGCTAATAAATTATCCCCCAGTGGACCTAATCCAACTGCCACCACACCCAGTACCTAAACGATCTTTAAACTTCAACTAGTCTCAACCTCATTTATTCAAAAACTAATTAGTAAACTAAAACCAACAACCCTAGCTGCATACCTCCTCCCTGAAGAGTACCTACAAAAAGCAGCTGATGCGGTAGCCTATCTGCTATCTATTCTAACAAACAGAACTATATCGGAAGCTACCATTCCCACTATCTGGAAGATTTCCCACTTTATTCTGCTCCATAAAGGAGGCAGTTCCACTGAACTCTTTACAGACCCATAGCTATCCTGTCGCCTCTAGCCAAAATCATGGAAAAATGTATCCATAGACTCCTGACCCATCTACTAGCAAACAATCTCCTGACAAACTCTCAGCACGGCTTTAGACCAAACCATAGTACCACCACTGCCCTACTCTCCTTTACAAATGTCATAAACCAAAACCGTAATAGTGATAAACTTTCCGCAGCCATCTTCCTAGACCTATTCTTCGACATGGTAAACCACCAACTGCTCTTGCAAACCTTAGAATCAAATGCCCTAGATATCCAGACCACACAGTGGTTTAAATCATATTTGAACGGTAGACAGCAGGCAGTCCTTTGGAAAAATAACTTATCGACCCTTCTACCTATTGCACTTGAAGTTCCCCAAGGATCCATCTTAGGACCCCCTCCTATTCTCCTTATTCATTAATGAATTGCACAAGATTGTACCACAAGCTACCTGCATTCAGTATGCCGATGACGTGACCCTAATATGTTCTGCCACATCTCCTGAAGAGCTACTGGCTTTATCCCAAAGTACTTTTAATGCAGTTGAAAACTGGCTCCTCTGTCACCATCTTATACTAAATCCCAAAAAAAATAAAATGCTGCTGTTTCCATCTTGCAGGTCCTTCACTCTAACCTTTCTATTAAATCAAGGGATGGTACTATTATCTCACTAGATCCCTCTACTAAACTCCTAGGAATAATAGTTGATAATAACCTGAGGTTTGACCTGCATATCAACCATACAATTAAAACAGTTAATAAAAAACTGGGTGCTCTATACAGGATCAAATCCTTCTTAACTCCCCTAACCAGAACTCCTTTTGCTCGCACACATTTACTCTCTACACATCTCTATGCCTCTCCCCTATTCACAAATTTGAGTAAAACTGACATAAATAAGTACACGGTCTACTATAATCACATTGCCAAATCTGCAACTGCCTCTGCCCATAGAACTCACCATTGCCTTAACCTAAAACTACCAGGATGGTTTGAATTACCTAATCTACTCCTGGTCAACCAACTAGTCACAAGATCCTTTACCAGCCAGAACACACACCTGATCTTAAAAGTCTCATCATCCCCTACCAGAACCTCAAAACTCTCAGATCCTCCAACAAAATGTTAGCTCTCACACTTGAGGCTAACAACTCAGCTGGGGACACTCTGTTTACCAACTTTGCTGGTAAAACATGGAATTCTCTTCCTGCAGACCTAACCCCAGAACCCTCTTCAGCCCTATTCAAAAAAAAATCTTATTCAATACCTCAAAAAACACTGGCTTTGTCCTTGCTCCACCCCAACCTAATCTCTTCCCCTTCCTCAATGTACCGTTAGAGGTCTCCCTGGCCTTTCTCCTCACGGTCTAGCCAAATAACTCTGAACAAACTGACTGAATAAGTAAGGCCTAGCTCCTCTCCTTGTATATAAGCTACAAAGATCCAAGAAATATGTATCAGTCTTACTTGTACTTGTCTGTCTTGTATTCATCTGTATGGAGCTTTTCTCCCCGGGTCTTCGCTGACTATGGACATATATCCAGTCGGACTATCCCGGTCAACAAATGTAAAACAAATAAATAAATATTTTTGTCTGTATGATATTTTTGTTATCTTTGCTAACTAATGTGGAGCTTTTCTCCCCGGGCCTCCG
This sequence comes from Protopterus annectens, assembly GCF_019279795.1. Taxonomy (NCBI): domain Eukaryota; kingdom Metazoa; phylum Chordata; order Ceratodontiformes; family Protopteridae; genus Protopterus; species Protopterus annectens. Next base: position 625,758,467 of record NC_056746.1, read on the forward strand.
CTGTAAATGGACCTTGTCCAGTCAGACTATCCCGGTTAACAAATGAAAACTAAAATAAATAAATAAAATAAATAATGTTTTGGCTGGAACATATAATTTGATTCCATTAGTTCTGTGTAGGTGTGCATGCATGTATTTTCCAAGTGCTATGGGATATCATGAAATAACTGCACTGACATAGTTTTATTTTGTTTTTGTGATATGAAACAATAGCAGAGGAGTGTCATGGAGTTTTGATGAAAGTGGTGTATGACCTCTCTCTGCAACTATAAGACTGAGGAGTTGATACACTTAAATTAAGAAAGGCACATGGGAATTAACATCATTTACATTTTATGCATGAATATACATAGACAGATATACAAACAGATATATAGACAGACAGAGAGGTAATGGGGGTTTCTATGTTCCTTTAGTATTTTCAGTGAAACTGTCCTTCTCCACAGAACGCAGTTTTCATAATTTTGCTTTTGTTCCCATTATTTGCTGGTGTGAAATCCAATGCCATGAGATGAATCACTCTAACACATGCATCTTAACGCATGAGAGAAAGGAAATATGCGGACGACTGCCATAAAATATAAGAAGTGCAAGCATGTCCAAGCTTAGACTCTGCTATATCCTCACCCAAGCTGTAGTGTGGCAGGAAAATACAGCATTTAAGAGTGATAAACTTTAAACTGAAGAAGGCAAACAGAACTGGCACTATAGAGAACTTATCACAGTTAATGAAGACCTCCAGTGCCAGCAACTATGGCAGGATGAAATCCAAAGACACTACTAGGAAATCCTGAGTCCACCAAAGGGGCCATCAGGAGTCAACTAAGAATGCTTAACATTACAGTAAATATTCTGGGCACAGCAAAACACCAAATTGCAACATCTTGTACTTAAACTGAAATCCACCTACAACAAACCAAATAACACTATATGCATATCGCAGGCAATGACGTGTCAATAGACAGCCTTATGTAAAACACATTCATGAAACCTACTCTAGCAAAGGTATGCACCTCAACAGGAAAAAAAAAAATCACCATCCAGAATCTGATGTACTACATGGGATCACTTGAACGTCTGAGTTAGGGGATGGGACAAAAGACTCTCATCCCCTTCAAACATTGAACAGTCTATATGGCCCTTTTGAGGAATATGAGAACATGCTTATTTACTGCAAACAGCTTTCAGTATTTAATGCAGCTTAATATGTCTTAATATCCATTAAACCACTTCAGACGATTTTGTTTACCTGTGGTTCACTTATGTCCATTTTTATTACTCTTGTGTTTTGTTGACTTAGGCACAAAAAAAAAACTGAAATTTGAGTCTGAGCATGTTCCAAGAACTTTAATGAATGGTCTCTGAAAACAGCTTTTTCTTGGGATGGACCAAAAACGTCTAAGCAGTATCCCCCTTTGACATGAAGAACCTGCATGTTTATGGTGATGACTCTCCAAGATGGGGACATTTGAAGAACTGGTTAAACCCAGGCAGATGTATGGAACAGTAAAAACTGTGACTGCTATACTGCCTAAGTCAAGTTTTCTTTTTTGCCTATAAGATTTTCTCCAAGGTACTTCACAATCATCATGTCTCTCCCTGTCAGCCAAGCCCATCTGTTACCCAGTTATGAGTGTGCCCCAGTGACAGTGAGAACTGGCTGGGGGAATGCAATTAAACAGGTAGCCTTGGTGGTGGCTACTGCCCTTGACAGCATCTCAGCAATGAGGGTATTTTTTCAACTATAAGTCTATTTTCTTCTTTCGGCAAGGGACAAGTGTCTTATATCAATAGGGGAGCTACTATGCCTCCCCCGCATGAGTGAATATTCCCATGCATCTGGAATGATGGCTGTTGTGTCTGTGTTTGCACCTTAGTGGCCTAACACTCATCCAATGAGCTATCCTTGTGATGCTATTTTTCCTCTAAAGAACTACAAGACTAAATAGTTCTGGTCTACACTCGCATCTAAGTTCCACCCCTTTGCTACATAGGATTTTCTACTAGTGGATTTTCTGGCCTAAAGCAAAACTTGAAGCATGTCTTCAGAAAACTGATGTCTAAAAGGAATCAAAATCCTATCACCCAAAGTGTCAAGTGAAGGGTGGGCAAGTAAGGGCGAATGGCAGATTCATTTTTTTGTGTGAGGAGATCCATCCTGAGAGGTAACTTGTGATGACTGCCCCTGACCAGATGAAATAAACGGGGGAATCACTGCTGCCTGAGCCAAAGGGTGTCACCAGCAAGATTTTGGGACTGTCTCACATGATCTTGGTCAGGACCTTTGGTAGTAGAGGAAGAGGGGGATAGGCATACAGAAACATACCCTTCCAAGAAAAAGACATGGCATCCATTTTCCAAGTCAGATGACTTGGCACTCTTGAACAGAACTGGGGAAGTCGACTGTTCAGAGGAGAGGCAAAAGATCTCCTTGAGGAGTACCTCACTAATGTGCAATGCCCAGAAATGGACCTATAACAAAATCTCGAAAAGGCGTTGCAGCAAACATCTCTTCATTGACACATACACAGTGAAGGCACAAAACAGCAAATGCTGACATCAGCGATGGGAAATAAATCTCTTGGCCATCCCTGGAAGTTTGCCATTTTCCCCACTATAGTGCGATCTCGGAGTTGGTATATTTAGTTAGGGGGTGGGGGTGAAGTCCCCCCACTTTGTTATGTTTGAAAGTGTGTATGTGTTTTTGGTTCTAGCAATTTCTTTTCCAGGGAAAGAAATTGTTGTTTTGAACATTTGGCGGTTTAGTGTGGTTGGTGTTTACGTGTTGCTGAAGAGGCGTTCGATGTAATGCCTCTTTGAGCTTTTAAGACCCCCAGAAACACCTCCCTGTGAAGCATCCATTCATGAGGATTTGTTCTGGACCATCTCAGATTGTGTTCTGAAAGAATGCAGACCTCCTGAAGAACCAAGTGATGATAATTGCAAAATCCCAAGCCTGAAGAGCCAGCCTGCAATGAAGGTAAGATTTTGTGCCCTTTGTTGATGTATCACATGACTGTGGTACTGTCTGTAAAAACCTTTAGAAGACCTGGAACCCAAAGGAAGTAAAAGACCCGGACAGCTAGTAGACAGAAGTAGAGCCCTCATCTCCTTGACATTGATATGGTCTGTAGAGTTTTGATGGGACCAGAGACCCTGAATATTGACATTGTTGGAGGAGGCTCCCAACCTTGATTGGAAGCATCTGTGTACAGCTCCTGACTAGGGAGAGGAACCTGAAAATGCAGATCTGGATTCAGGGAAATCTGGTGAATCCACCAGAAGAGTTCGAGCTTGAGACAAGGCAAGAGATGAACCAGATACTGCAGATGTTGGCAGTGCCGGAGCCAAGCAGTCTTGAGATAACACTGATTTCCTCCTGGAGTTTGGCAAAGGGAACCATGGGAATGGTGGATGCCATGTAACCCAGAGCTCAGAGTAATTCCCTTGCAGGAAAAACTAGAACAGGAGGGAGGCAATCCAACACTGGAATGGTCTGAAACCTGCAGCCCAGGAGCATTCTGTCTTGAACGGGAGTCAATACAGACTTTTGAGACTGAGAGTGAGCCCTACGCTGCATAGAAGAACCAAAGTGAAGTGTAGATACTGAAACAGGAGCTGCTAAGAGGGGCTTCTATCAAAAGGTCATCCAAGTAATAGAATATCTGAATTCCCTGAAATCTGCAGAAGACTACAACAGGGGCCAGACATTTGGTAAAAGCCCTCAGAGGTGTAGAAAACACAAAAGGCAAAGCAGAGAACTGATAATGAGAGGACGAAACAGAGAAAAAAGAAGTTATGTCCTTACCATAACATTCTATCTGTGTTGTCAATTCATTCTTCCTCAACCTGTGGGTTGGATCTGACTCAGCCATTTTCCAAGATGAAAAATCTAAGCTTGAGCCCTTCCCATCCTACCCATAGTGCCTCATTCCACCAGTCTACCTCAGATCGAGTTTGCAGAAACTCTGTAGATATGTATACATTTAAGTTAAAACAAAATGGGTATACAAATATATGTGCACCAAAGGTAAAGCATAGAGATCAGCAGCTCAAGCAGGAACTGTGGTTCCTATGAAAATATCCAACAGGTCTCTCATAGCCATGGACAAGGGGTAGGAGGGAGTGGAGGTTGAGGAAGAATGGAGTAACAACACAGATGGAACATTATGGTAAGGACATAACTTCTTTATCTATTGTTGTTACTTTCATACTTCCTCAACCTATGGGACAGAGTCCCCAGCTACAAAAACTTAGGGTGGCCCTCATGGAAGGATATTACAGAGTACTGCAGAGCCAAAAGCAGTTCTCTTCCTAGAGGTAATGTCCAACTTATAGTGCCTAACAAAAGTATGGGAATTTGACTAAGCAGCAACTGCGCAAATGTCATCAACAGATACTCTTCACCAAACAGCCTGAGAAGTTGCCATAGACCTTGTACAATGAGCTTTGATTGTGCCTGGTAATGGCCTGTTCTTGGCACAGTAGACAAAGGAAAGGCAATCTTTCAACCATATGGCAAGAGTTGTCTTGGTGACAGCTTGTCCTTTCCTTACATATGAAAAAGTTAAAACAGCTGTTCTGATTTTCTGCAAGATTTAGTTCTATCCAGGCAAAAATGTAATTGTTTATGAACAGCTAGAAGGTAAAGCATATACTATCCTTTGTTTTGAATGCTGGGAAAGAAAACAGGAAGACTGACTGATTATATTACTTTCTGAAGCCACTTTGGGCAAGAAAGATGGGTTGGTATGCAGAGTAACTATCTTTGTAAAAGATTAGATATGGGGATTTAGAATAAAGGGGTTGCAGCTCTGAAACCCTTCTTGCTGAGGTGATAGCCACCAGAAAAACTGTTTTCCATGAAAGAAATTTCAAGTGTGCCTTAGAGCAGGTTCAAAAGGAGGAGGGACTACAGCTTGTAAAACCATGGTCAGATCCCAAGGAGGAGTGGGATCCTTGATCAGGGGGCGAAGTAAAAAGTTACTTCTTAGAAACATTTTACAAAGTTTAGATAGAGTCGGAGATGACAAATTTTCCCCAATGTGAAAATTAGAAACAGCTGCTAGCTGGACTTTCACAGTTGTGTAGCTGGCTCCACTTTGGAAAAAGGAGCAGTAAAAGGATCTATTTGTTCCTACTGGGCCCATAAGGAAAATCTCTTCCATTTGCTCTTGTAGATATTCCTGGTAGAAGACCTATAAATGGAAAACAACATTTTTCAGACCGGGGATGAAAGTCTGGAATGCCTTGCAATCATCAGCTCATTGGAACTGCAGAAACTATGTAGTTAATTTCAGTCCTTAGAGATCTGGGTGAGTATGCCCTGAAAGGTGAGAAAATAGATCTGGAACTGGGTCCAGACACACCAGCAGGCAAATTAGATGAGACTAAAGAAAGGTGAACCAGACTTGGCGAGGCCAGAAGGGGGGGGCAAAGAGGGTAACTTTGCATTTCAACCTGTATGCTTTCTGCAGGAATTTATGAATCAAGGGAACTGAAGGAAAAGCATAAAGTAGATATGGGGGTCAAGCATGGATGAGAGCTTCTCTTGGTGACTGTCCCTGAGAAGGGATTAGAGCAAAGAAACTGCTGCATTTGTTGCTGAAGGGGGACGCAAATAGATTGCGGCAGGGATGACCCTATTTGAGGAAAATCATATTTGCCACTGACTGATTCAGAGAGGGGGTTCCTATTACATTATTGAACTTCCAGAAGGTCGAACACCAGATGTTCGAACTTGGAAGATCAAAATGTGATAACATCGAAACATCAGAACAGCAAATTTTTTCCCAGGGAAAAAATTTGCTGTTCCGAAAAACACACACACAACACAAGCACACCAAAAACCTTATAAACCTACACTAAACCTCACATACACAACTATCTATGCACTAACCTTTACCCAAACCCTAACCCTAAGGTCCGTCACTATCGCACACTTACCTTACTTACCTGCACTCTAACCCTAACCCTAAGGTCCGTCACTATCGCACATTTACCTTACCTGCACCCTAACCCTAAAGTCCATCACTATCGCACACTTACCTTACCTGCACCCTAACCCTAATGTCCGTCACAATCGCACACTTAACTTAACCTGTTCTGTAACTTTCGCACCACAGTGGAGAAAATGTCGAAGCCGCAGAAACATCCAACTGAATTCTTTCCCTGGGAAAGAATTCGGACTTCCGCAGCTTCGACATTTTCAACTTTCGAACTTCCAGGTTCAAACTTCTGGTGTTTGACCTTCTGGAAGTTCGATTACGTAAAAGGAACCCTTCAGAGAGCACTCATGAGGCAGCCAAAGAACTCAGCTGAGCCTGTCCACTAGGATGCTGGTCTCCTTCAGAATGTGCACTGCAGTAAGAAAATGGTTGGTAGAAATCACCCATTGCCACACCATCATTGCTTGTCAACACAATGGTTAAGATCCGGTTCCTACCTGTTTGTTGATATACCAGACTACTGACATACTGTCTGAGTGTAACGCGATAGTTCCTAGAGGAAAAAAAAGCTGTGCAGTGCTTGAAATGCTAGAACAACCTCTCTCATCTCTGTTTCCTCTGAGGTGGGGTTTTGGATAGACCAATCACCTCTTTGGCAAAGTATCTCTAGGATGTCTGCAAAGGAGACACCCTCAGGTGGAGATCATGGGGACCCCTTGAAATCAGTGTGAGTAGTGAGCGACTCTTGGGAGGAATCCAGGTGCCTCCTTTTACACCATCTCTTTCACGAAACCTGGGGTTCCACTGACTGAATGGGTTGGAGGTTTCCTACAGCCAGCTCTCCCCGTACTAGACAAGAGGCCTCAGACACAGGATCCATGGAGGTGAGGAGCAGCGCCGAAGGAGAAAGAACCGAGGCTCTCCTAGGATGAGAGAGAACTCTCTCCACCACCTTGAAGGCAAAGCAACTCAGAGTACCCAAGAGTCGTCCCTCTGGAGCCAGTGCTAATGGAATGGATACTCTCCCAAGCACCTGGAACCCTCTGCTCTGAAGGGGGTGTCAGTACCAAGCTGTCGAATGCCAAGGCTCTGAGCAGAAGCAATGACTCTGAAACCTTCAGAGTCAAAGTCAACTTCCCAGACTCGACTTTGAGACTATGGCAACAAGGCACAATAGGGACTGATGCTGTCACAGCCAAGCGAGCTGGGGAGGTCATCTGAGACAAAGTGTTATCGGTTCCAACGTCTGAGCTATTGGGATCAACGTACTCACAGGCTCCAAAACTGAAGGTTAGATCAGAGAAGGAGTGAAAGGGTGAAAATAGGAAAGTCTGTTCACAGACTGGGTGGAGGATGGAGCTGGCAAAACCCCCATTAGAATATGTGCCTGAAGAAACTGCCTCATCAGGCTATCCACATCGTTCACAGATAAAGTATGAGAGGATCTGATGGACAAAGTCATTGAAGGTGGTCTCGAAGGTTTTCTGGGAGAGACCTCCTGGAGGGTAGATCTCCACGCCGATACACTCGTCTCCAAGCTGGTGAGTGGGGCCCGAGTCGGAGGAAGACAAGGTGGAGGTGAGAGGGTCAAGCTCTGACAACTTCAGATCTGAGGACTTTGGCACCTTTTTTACTAGCTCTGAAACAGATAAGTCCTATTCGGGGAACATTTTCTGGTTTCCCAGGTCTCCTTGTGCTTACTAGATGGGGGGGGTCAAGCCCCCTCAAGTGGAAGGAACAGCAGAAGAACAAGATGTAGGAAGCAAACCCCTGAGAATCAGCTTGTTTCTCCGATCCACCAGAGTACACAGACGGAAAGTTTCACACACAGTACAAGAGCTATCTAAATGAGCGGGCCCCAGATAGTACACACACTCCCTGTGGGCATCAGACAATGGGAACTTGTGCCCACAGAAAGTGCATTTCTTAAAACTAAAGGTTTGTTTGGCCTAGAATCTGACTTGGGCTCTGCCATGATAAGCTAAATAGTTTTTTTTTTTTTTTTTTTAGATTTACAGAAATATAGAAAGAGAGAAGGGGGGAAAGGAGTTAAGATGGACAGAACAACCTGACTGACTAACTAGCAAGAAAAATAGAAGAAACAGAAGAGAAATGAGCTAGGGTAGGAAAATAGTAATAAAACGTAATCACTAAACAACTCACAGTCTGTGCTAGAAATCACTGAGAAACACCGGAGGAGCTCTGGAGTGAAGAAACTTCAAAGCTTACTCTACAAGCGACAAATGAGATCTGAGGTAGACAGCTTGGAAAATGGCTGAGTTGGATCTGAGAGTGGGCTCCAAGACCCACAGGTTGAGGAAGAATGAAAGTGACATCATCAGATCATAAAAATTTCCTAATGAGACGGTGAATAGAAATGTGGAGGGAAGTGTCCTTCAAATCCAGGGATACCAGAAAAGCATGGGGAAGCAACAGAAGGAAAAGTGTATGAAGAGACATCATCCTGAAAGAGGGAAGCTTGAGAAAGGTGTTGAGAAAGGACAGGTCCAGAATGGGTCTTCACGACCCTCCTTCCTGGAACCAGAAACATTCTGGAATAAAAACCTGTTCCCTGCTGAGACAAGGGGCAGACGGATGGTCCTGTACCACCAGATCCTGAAGAACTACAAGAAAATGTGGAAGCTGACAAGGAGGAGACTGACAAAGACCTGAGAATGGAGGAGGGAATTCCAGACCATAAAATAACCATTTTGAATAATGGAATGTTTCCATGCATTTATGGTTATCTGCTGCCGAACAGGAAAAGAGAATACCAACCTGAAAGATGGAGGAAACTGGCTAAGGAGTAGGAGTGGATGAATATCAAAAAGAAGCAGATTTGTCAGGGGAAAAGAGACTTTTGATCTTTACAACCCAGAGAAGGCATGTCCAGAAAAAACTCTCCTAGAAACCCTCTTGCCACTAGAAGGATGCTTAGGGTGCCTGTGAACAAAGAATGGCTTAGAAGAATAATTTTTCTGAAAGTCGGGAACAGAAGAGACAGAAATATTTCTTTCAAATCCTGCATAACTTTACCCTTATGCGAAGGGTCTTAAACAGTTCAACAGCAGTAGTGCCAAAGAGATTCTGGCTGTCAAAAGGGCATTCTGATAATTTGACCTTGCTGTTTTCAGGCAAAGTCTGGAGACGCAACCAAGAATACCTCCTCATTACAGATACAAATGCAGCTGCCCTAGAGAAGGCATCATCAGCATCATAACTGCATTTAGCAGAATGATGAGCTACCTGAGAAGCAGAGCTCAAAAGGCAAATGGTAGAAGTCTTATCCTCCAAATCAGGCATATGAGCCAGAATGCCCTCAAGTTGGGAAAGAAGAGCCAGGACATACCTAGTCTTATTGGTCTACTAATTAATAGCTCTAAAAGCTAAAGTAGCAGAGGTATGTACTTTTTTACCACACCTGTCTATGGCATGGCTGTCCTTTTCAGAAGTAAAACCTTAGATGAGGACAGCAACTTGGATAGTTTATTAATGGCTGCAGAAATAAAAGTAGGCTCACAAGAAGTGCTTTTATACAAATATTTTGAGCTTCAGGAACTTTATAGGACTTGGTTGGTTTCTTAGGAACAGGAGGTTAAAAATCAGGGGCCTGAGAAGCTACAATAAATGTATCCAAAAGGACATCCAGCACTGAATAGACTGCAGAAAGCCGAGGAGAATCTATTTGCAAGAGTTCATAGTTCCTTTTTGGAAATAAGAAACCTGGGAATAGTCCTACTTACAATGTTGCATCACACAAACTAAAGTATCCCCATAGGACAGTCAGAAGAAAGGGAATCTTCTTCTTCAGACCTTTCTTCTTCAGACCCCAGGGTCAGAGGATAGTGGATCTGAACAGAGAAAGCCAGTGACTCCTCACCAGTGTCTAACTCTTCATTAGAGGAAGCAAAGTCCCTAGGACATTTGGAAAGAGTGAAAGACCAGGGAACAGAGACAGCAACAGATAATCCTTGAGGAGAGGCTTAACAGCCATAAGAGCATTGAAAAGCCCTGACTAAAATCCTGTCATTCTTGGTGGGGATCCTTAGCCACAGGGGCCATATGGTTAGTCTTCTGCTTCTTTTTTTCAAAGAAACATCAGCGTTAACAAATTTAAGAGGCTCAGACCAGTGCTGAGATTCACTGAAGATACCATGCCCCTCTTCCCTAACAAGTGTTTGGGGAATCCTCCTAGGCTCCTCCGAAATAATCAGCCATGGCTGCCCTCTCCACATCTGCACCAGAGGTAAGCACAGCCTCCACAGGCATGTAAGTAGCCAGCTTCATGATGGCCTCCAACTGGGTCTTGGCAGAGGAAGCTCACATTGACACTGGACAGCCTTTGGTTTCTTCATCCAACCTGGAGATGTCTGGTGGAGGCAGGCCAGCAGCATATCAATATGCACCTTTTTGGCTTTCTTACTAAACACTGGCTGAACATTGAGGTGGGTGGATTTGACCATGGTACTCTGAATCAAAAGTTTCAACTGCTGGTTCTACAAATAAATGGAAAGAGATGACAAACCCCTTCCAAATCTCACACTGTATATGGTCGTATGCAATACCTAATTAAACAAGACAATTTTCATGTCTGTCTTCATGGGGAATCTGCTTCACATTTTCACCTCCTGGCTGACATGTAAGCTAATGTAAAAGGAAGAAAATGAAAGAAAGAAAGGAAGAAAGAGACCCCAATGAGGCAATTATCTTTAGAAGGCTCGGTAGATGAGCCAACTCACTGAATGGCTTGCAGACTAAATTCACAGGTAGCATTTGGACTAGTAGCAAAGTCGTTCTGAGAATTAGGCACTCATATACCACATATGTACAGCACAATGAAAAAGTATTTGCCCCCTTCCTGATTTCTTATTTTTCTGCATGTTTGTCACACTTAAATGTTTCAGAGCATCAAACAAATTTAACGATTACACAAATATTAGACAAAGATAACCCAAGTAAACACAAAATGCAGTTTTTAAATAATGATTTTATTTATTAAGGAAAAAAACTATCCAAACCTACATGGCCCTATGTGAAAAAGTAATTGCCCCCTTGTTAAATCATGAAGTAACTGTGGTTAATCACATTTTTGGGAAAGTTGAGTTCAATTGCACTAGCCACACCCAGGCCTGATTACTGCCAGACCAGCTGAATCAAGAGACCACTTAAAGAGAACCTGTCAGACAAAGTGAAGTAGGCCAAAGGATTCCAAAAAGGAAGACATCATGCCTCGATCTAAAGAAATTCCAGAACAGATGAGAAACAAAGTAATTGACATCTATCAGTCTGGAAAAGGTTACAAAGTCATTTCTATAGCTTTGGGACTCCAGTGAACCATGGTGAGAGCCATTATCCACAGATGGAGAAATATGAAACAGTGGTGAACCTTTCCAGGAGTGGCCGGCCTATAGAAATTACCCCAAGAGCGCAGCGACAACTCATCCAAGAGGTCACAAAAGAACCCAGAACAACATCTAATCTAATCTTTTTCAACTTCTATTAATGGACAAAGTGAATTTGATAATAATAATGGCTCGTCCTCTAATGTTAGTGCTGCTGATTCTTCCTTTCAGACCAATAAATCTGGTCGAGGTAGAAATGGAAGAAAGGGCAGAAATCGATTCAAGGAATGAGCCAGTAAGTGCTTTAAATGCTAATTGTTTACATGGTGATAGTTTGTGTGTGGTTAACTTATCTAGCTTGGTTATTAACCAAGCCATGAATTCAACACTACTAAAGGGGAGTAAATTTGTACCTACGTTTTTTTCTTCTTTGAGTGATATTTATTTTGACCTTAAAAAATTCATTCGGAAATTATATCTGAAAGTTTTCTTTTACAATGAGAATGATAATAGCATTGAAGAAAATGACGGGATGTATGATACTAATAGTTCTGACACTATCACTGAAAGTGTTGAGAATGAATTATTAAATTTATCAATTTATGACTATGAAAATGCATCTTTTGACTTAATTGGTGAAGATGTCTTTGATAATGTTGTTGATGGTGACATGTTTGTTACAGGTTATGGTAAACTCACTGTTCCACCTATAGCATCTGAAAGCACCTTCACACCCAACATTAAAGTGCCAGCAATCTCCACTTTTTTTAGAGTTGTATTTAAGGAGATTTCAGTACTTATGGAAAGTCTAAATAATAGGACTAAATACTATAATTTAAACAAAGAAGAATGGATGGCACTTAAATATTTGAAAAAAGTTAAGACAGATTTCATTTTTAAAAGTGCAGATAAAGGTGGCAACTGGGTCATACTGAATAAAAATGATTACTGTGAGATGATTTTTGATTTGTTAAAAAATCAGGATGAATACATTTGCTTAAGGAATGATCCAATTGTTGAATACAATAGTGAATTGCTAAATCTTTTGGAAAGAGGGGAGCGTCTTGGTTTTCTTAATCAATATGATGTGGGAAAATTATATGTTAAAAAACCTTTAACACCGACCTTCTATGCATTACCGAAAGTGCACAAAAGTTTAGAAAAGCCACCAGGGAGACCTATAGTTTCAGGCAAAGAATCTTTTTTGAGTAGAGTTAACATTTTTTTGGACTTTCATCTTAAAAATTATTTGTCTAGAATTTCAGCTCACATCTCTAACACTCAAGATCTAATAGATAAAATCAGTGGGATTAAATGGGAAAATAGTTACTATTGGGTAACTATAGATGTGAAGGCACTATATACTAACATCAAGAGAAGGTGGGGACTTGAAGCTGTTCAAATAATGTTGGGTGATGGCCCTAGAACTTCTTTTTTGATATTATTGTTAGAATTTTGTCTTTCCCATAATTACTTTTGTTTCAATAAGGACTTTTTTCTTCAGATCAAAGGTACGGCAATGGGGGCTGCTTTTGCACCCTCATATGCCATACTATATATGGACTATTTTGAAAAGTTATACATTTATTCTTCTTCCTTCTATCAAAATAATGTAGTATTTTACAAACGGTTCAGTGATGATCTCATATTAATATGTAGTGGTGAGATGTCTGAATTCCTTGAATTTTTTGATGTATTGAACAATAATGGTCATGGTCTAAAATTTTCTTATGAAATGGATAGAGTTAAGATTAATTTTCTTGATATAACTCTCTTCCATAATGATGACTACATTGGATATAGACCCTATAGGAAAGAAACTTCAGTGAACATGTTTCTACATGCAGAAAGTATGCATCCGGAACATCTGATTTGGTCTCTTCCTTTTGGTGAATTTCAAAGGATTTATAACCATACAAGTAATAAGGATGAGAGATATCTGGAACTAAATAAGGTCGAATCCAGACTACTTGAGAGAGGTTATAGAAATGACCATTTGTTAAGTTGTAAAAATAAAATTCTTGGAATTACAGACCACTCTGGACATGAGGATAGAGTCCATTTGAGACAGGAGAGACGTAGTTCACTTGCTAGGAAAATCACAAGTAAGATCACATCTAGGGTTAGAAATACAGATATTTCAAAAACTAGTGAGTCCAAATTATTTTTTGTCACGAAATATTCTCCCATATCCATAGAAGTAAGTAACATCATAAGGAAGTATTGGTATCTTATTTGTGAAGATGAAAGTATTGGTGACATTTTTCCCAAACAGATAATGTTCTCATATAAAAGGGGAAAAAATCTAAAGGAGCTATTAAACTATAATTTTAGTGAGAAATTTAATGTGGGTATTAATAAGAATACTGTAGGTACTTTCTCCTGTGGACAGTGTAGTGTATGCAGTAGGGTCCTAAATGTAACTAACATCAATGGTATACCCTTTGTAGCTAGACACTTTTTCAATTGTAAATCCACAGGAGTGGTATACCTGTTGGGATGTTCGTGTTCCAATTCATGGTATATAGGTCAGACCAAAAGAATGGTTCGTGTTCGAGTTTTGGAACACTTAAAAGATATTAGAAATAAAAATGACTATAGTCCAGTGGCTAAACACTTTTTGGAAAAACATAAAGGTGATGCTAATAGTTTAATTTTTTGTGTATTGGGTCGACCTTTGAGTTATGGAAATGGGGGATCAATTGTCCAAAAACTACTTGAATTGGAGACTAGGATGATTCTTAAATTCAAGACATTGAAACCACATGGACTTAATTTAGAACTAAGTATGTAACATTATTGCATATAAAATATTTATAATTACACTAAAAACATATATTCTTGTTTTGGTATAATATATACAATTTAGTAAACCACACATGAGCTGTCTTGGGGTATAGGAGCTGTTATTGTTGGAATGTATCCAAAGTCAATTATCAAATATCATTTTATGATATTATTTGTAAAAATATATATTTAAATATAAAATTTGATATATATGTGTCATTTTTAGAAGGTAGTATAATAGAAATTACATAGTTGTCTATACATACATTGATAATAGAAGTTGTCATTGTTATATTTATTTCTTAGTTTATATTGATTCTTTTCCTTATTACTTGAAAGTTTTTTGGAAGCATTCTCTTTCATTTTTCTACAATGATGTTTAAACAAAGATTGATTATATATGAAATATAGTAATGTAATAATAATTGTGAAATTGAGATTGTTAATATCTTGTTTTTAATGTTTAGATCTTTGTAAAGACATTAAACAATGGTAGAGCACTTTAAAATGTTAATTGATTAATTGGTGCTGATTAACTAAAATTGTTTGTATAAATAGCAGTTAACAGCACAATGAATTTGTGATACATTTGAAGGCGAAAAGCCGAGGTACCAGATCGCAATAAACGTTGGCTTGGCACTGGCTTCCTGTGTTGTTTGTTGGTGAATTTTGACCTGCTGCAGTGTTTGTGGTTTGTGGATTCAACATCTAAAGAAGGCCTCACTTGCCTCAGTTAAGGTTAGTGTTTATGACTTAACCATAAGAAAGAGACAGGGCAAAAATGGCATGCATGGCAGAGTTCCAAGGCAAAAACCACTGTTGACCAAAAAGAACATAACAACTCGTCTCACTTTTGTCAAAAAACATCTTGATGATCAGCAAGACTTTGGGGAAAATATTCTGTGGACTGATGAAACAAAAGTTTAACTTTTTGGGAGGTGTGCATCCTGTTACATCTGGCATTAACACAGCATTTCAGAAAAAGAACATCATGCCAACAGTCAAACATGGTGGTGGTAGTGTGATGGTCTGGGGTTGCTTTGCTGCTTTTGGACCTGGAAGATTTGCTGTGATTGATGGAACCATGAATTCTGTTCTCTACCAAAACATCCTGAAGAAGAATGTCCAGTCATCAGTTTGTGACCTCAAGCTGAAGCGCACTTGGGTTCTGCAGCAGGACAATGATCCAAAACACACCAGCAAGTCCACCTCTGAATGGCTTAATAAAAACTAAATGAAGGTTTTGGAGTTGCCTAGTAAAAGTCCAGACTTGAATCCAATTGAGATGCTGTGGCATGACCTTAAAAAAGCGGTTCATGCTCAGAAACCCTCCAATATGGCTGAATTAAAACAATTCTGCAAAGAAGAGTGAGCCAAAATTCCTCAAAAGCGATGTGAAAGACTCATTGCCAGTTATTGCAAATGCTTGATTGCAGTTGTTGCAGCTAAGGGTGGCACAACCAGTTATTAGGTTTAGGGGGTAATTACTTTTTCACATAGGGCCATGTAGGTTTGGATAGTTCTTTTTTTCCTTAATAAATAAAATCATCACTTAAAAACTGCATTTTGTGTTTACTTGGGTTATCTTTGTCTAATACTTACATTTGATCTGAAACATTTAAGTGGAACAAACATGCAAAAGAATAAGAAATCAGGAAGGGGCAAATACTTTTTCATTGCACTGTACCTTACACCTTGCATGTAGGACAAACGCCTGATATACCGTGTCTGAAAGGTGTAAAGGCTTGGGTAAGCTGGCCGGATGATTGGCTATCCTTGGCAGGATATCCCAAGAGTGAAAAATACTGCATCAGTGATAAGGAAGGACATCTTATTTTTATTCATTAAACATACCTGGCACCTTTTCCCAGTCCAGGAAGCATCATAGTTCATAGGTTCACAGTTCATAATCATAGCATAATAAGCACCACCGTTTTCTGTCCAATACATCATCCATCACAATAAGATGACCATCTCTTCCATCTTTCGATCTACAGTAGCAATCATGACCTAAAGGGTCACCAGCCATACCACCATAACACATTTCACAGCTCAATTTACTACACAAGTAAATTATTTCCTATTTTTTTCATGGACATTTTCACCATTTCCACTGCCCCCTTAATATTTTGCTTTATCTTTAGCTATTCTTGTCTAGCTTTTGTATTCATCACATTTTTAAAACCTAGCAGACAACTTCTGACTCCTTAATTATCTACGACATATAGACAGAGATATCTCAACAGGTTTTAAGATCCCCTGGAACTAGTACTACTACAGACCCCCCCCCCCACACACACACAAACATTCAGTAGCAATGCTTCATATCTTTTTTTCTTCACCTAGATTTAGTCTGCCCACCCAAAATATGTATAAATCCAACACACTACATTGCTAACACCTAAAAGGCAAAGTCAGCTTTTTAAATTATAAAAAATGCTGTTCAATAATACAAAACCTTTCAAACAATTACTACAGACTTGAAATTAACTACAGTTGTAGCTTTAGCAAATTTACATTTGCAAACCAATCCCCTAAATCAAAGGTCTCATACTTGTGGCCCATGAAAATCCTTAATCCAACCCACATAGCTTTTCTGCAGTTACTAAACTGAAAACAAAACCAGTTAATTACTTTAAAAAGTCATTTTTGCGGCTTGGAGTACTGCTTCAGCTTTTATGTGGATCAATGCATTATTACTATTTGTTTATACTATTTTTTTTCCATGGCCTAGTATTTCTTCTAGGTGTTTTTACCCATGTTCTTGGAGTTGTTACCTCCAAAAAGGAGTAACATCATGTCTTGAGAATTGTGTGGGTGTTTTGTAAAATACAGCAACCCCCCCCCCCCCAGAAAGAAGTACAATATTGATTTTTTTTAAAGGAAATAAAACTGTATTAAGGATTAACACTAGCTTCTGAGGCTTTTGTGGGGACTGGTATACCTCTTGCAGTAGCAGGTTTACTGGGGAGGGGGGGGGGGGCTAGGGGAGCTAAATCTCCCTTATCAGAGCCAGATCCAGAAAAAAATACAAAATACATTTCTCTTTTAAGGACAAGGACACCAGTCTGTGTGTGTATGCATGGGTCTTTACTAAGGCATACACATACACATAGATATTTAAACCTGATGTTGCTTTCACACTGCTGCGTTATGGCTACTACCATGCAGGACCAGACAACAGACCTTCATAATGCTGCTGTGTTAGAATGGCTGGCTACTACCATCTATCATCCTCCTCTGCTAGAACCAGACAACATACTTTTTCTTCTAAACTGTACAGAGTGTGTGTGTTTGTGTCTGTCTGTGTAAAAAGCCCAAGTTAGGGATGGCAGGTTGGTTAATTAACTTGCGCAGACTCAAACCCTGTACCTTGTAGGAGGCAACAGCCTTAATCCTCTACACCAACTATCCTTATCAAAGGTTAATTTTCAAGGAATGAGAGATTCTGTGCATTTTCAAGATATGTGAGTTTCAGCACATTTTCAAGAAATTGTTAGTTTCAAGGTAGGTTTACTGTTGCTAAGGCTAAGTCTATTTTCAATGTGCAAAGTACAGTTGTGTACACTTGCCATAAATGTACATGTTCGAGTGTATTCACTGTTGCAGTCATTACATTTCGGTAATCCTGCTGGCAGGTTGCCCTCAGCCGGCCTGAATTCCAAAGTCTTGGGTCCTGTGTCGGCTGCTGTCGCCTCTTCCCTGACGTCAGGTCGTCAGGGGTATAAAAGATGCAGCCGACGCCATTTTCTTCAGTTTTTCTTGCCCCAGATGTCAGGTGCCCCCTAAAGGGTAGCCAAAATTATATATATATATATATATATATATATATATATATATATATATATATATATATATATGTATGTATATATAACACATACATGCACCAATATAAACTTTACCTTCATCTACAAGCAAATACACCACACAGGTTGTATAGATCAGAGAAGGAAAGATAAGTTCCAGCAGAAATAAGGCAGAAGGTGGGTGGGTAACCTGGACTGCAACAGTGAATACACTCGAACATCTACATTTATGGTAAGTGTACACAACTGTACTATGTTCTTCGTGTTTCACTGTTGCAGTCATTACATTTGGGTAGAGTCCCAAAGCTATGGTTGGGAGGCGGGAGCTAAACAGCATTAGGAGCGGCTATGAGGCCCTGCAGAACTGTAGTGGCAAAGCCTGCCCTGGATTTAGAGTAAAGTGGCAGATGATAATGCTTTGTAAAGGTGTGCATTGAACTCCAAGTAGCAGCCTCTAAAATGTCTTTAGTTGGTACTCCCTTGAGAAAGGCTGCTGAAGTGGCTGCAGCTCTGGTTGAATGTGGCCTAATGCCCTTAGGCACTGGCTTGCCATGTTGTGAAAAGCAAAAACGAATGCAGTGGCCTATCCACTTTGAAATAGTCTGCTTGGAGATAGCCTTTCCTTGTGATCTTGCAGCATATGCCACTAGTAATTGCTCTGTTTTCCTGAAAACTTTAGTTTTGTCCAAATAGAATCTAAGTTGTCTGTGTACATCCAAAGAATGCAGAATTCTCTCCCCCTTGTTCTGTGGAATTGGATAAAAAGTTGGCAAATTAATAGTTTGGTTAAGGGCCACACTGGACACCACCTTAGGCATAAATGTTGGGTTTGTCCTCAGATGGACCCTGTCTGGATAAAAAATTATAAAAGGTTCCACAGCCATGAGTGCCTGTAGCTCTGACACTCATCCTGCAGAAGTTATTGCTAGGAGCAGAACTGTTTTCCAAGATAAAAACTTTATATCAGCAGTAGCAGCTGGCTCAAATGGAGGTAGGGTGAGTTTTTCCAAGACATAATTGAGGTCCCATGCAGGTACTGGCGATCTCCTTGGAGGCCTTACATTTTTGGGTCCTCTGAGGTACTGACTTAATAAAGGATGAGAAAAGATTGGTGGCTCTGTATTGTAATAAGCCGAAATGGCAAAGGCATGAATTTTAATTGATGAAAAAGATAGGCCTTTGTTCAGCATCTCAGTTAAGTATTGCAAAATCTGAGGAATATTTGGTACAGCTGTATCAGTTCCTTGTGCCTGGTTCCAAGCACAAAATCTCTTGCATTTTCCAGTATAAGATTTCCTAGTACTAAGCCTTCTGGCTTCCAAAATGACGTCCATCACAGCTTTACTGAGTGGTGTGCTTTGTATGGCTACATTATCCGCCATGCTGCCAGGTTTAGAGTCCTGAGTTGGCTGTGTGTTTTTGTTGGAACAGTAGATGCGGTATTTGAGGTAAGGTCCAGGCTAGGCATTGAGACAAGTTCCTTAAGATCAGATACCAGTACTGGCGGGGCCAGTCTAGGGTAATCAGCATCATTTTTGGTTTCTCCTGTCTGACCTGTAGGAGTACCTTGGGAAGTAGAGGCAGTGGAGGAAAGGCATACACTGATAGGTCTTCCCAGTTGAAAGACAAGGCGTCCACTTTCCATACTTGTCTGTGATAAGTCCTTGTGCAGAATCTTTGTAGTTGGTAGTTGCGAGGGAAGGCAAATAGATCTATGTCCGGGCATCTCCATTTCCTTGTTATCATGCTGAAGACTTGAGGATCCAGCTGCCACTCGTGGGGATCCATGAGGTTCCTGCTTAGTTCGTCTGCCAGAGTATTTTCCTTTCCTGGCAGGAATTGTGCCTGCAGGTGAATTTGGTAAATCAATGCTGTGTCCCACAAAGCCATGGCTAGTCTGCAAAGGGGGTAAGAATGTGTGCCCCCCTGCTTGTTTATATACCACATGACCGTGGTGTTGTCTGTCTTTATCAGTAGTTGTCCGAGATGAAGTTTGTCCCTGAAGGATGTCAGGGCATTTTGAACAGCTAGCATCTCTTTTTGATTGATATGCAGATGCATTTGGTTTGTGGACCAGGTGCCTTGAATGCATTTCCTGCCATGTGGGCCCCCAGGCATAATCTGATGCATCCGTTGTTAGGTGCTGCCTGGCTTGGGGTAATGTGAATGGCTGTCCCTTGTTTTGCGGACAAGCCTTTGCCCACCATCGAAATTCCTGTTGCAGGCAGGGAATGAGAGTAATCATTGTTTCCAGGCTGTGGCAATGTTGCATCCAGACACTTTTTGGGTACCATTGAAGTTTCCTCATATGCAGTCTTGCATATGGAATTAGTAGGATGCAGGATGCCATGAAGCCCAAAGCCTGCAATTTTTCTTGCAGATAACTGGGTCTTTGTTGCCAATGTTTTGAAAGAGGTAGTCAGTTGCCTTTGCTTATCTGGCATGAGATAAGCCATCTGGGCAGTTGTATTTAAGCTTGCACCCAGGAATATTATCTCTTGAGAGGGTACTAGTTTTGACTTATTTTCTGTGACT
Source organism: Protopterus annectens (assembly GCF_019279795.1). Lineage (NCBI taxonomy): Eukaryota > Metazoa > Chordata > Ceratodontiformes > Protopteridae > Protopterus > Protopterus annectens. The sequence goes on from NC_056746.1 coordinate 625,778,885, forward strand.
GTGTACCCTAGGCATGTTAAAAGCCTTTTCACAAATGTCAGATGCTGTAGTAGAATGTCTTTGCTCTCTGCTTGAATTAGGTAAACGTCCAAGTAAGGATATATTTGTATTCCTCTTTGTCTGCAGGCACTTTGTAAAGACCCTGGGCGCAGTAGATAAGCCAAAGGGCAGTGCAGAGAATTGGTAATGCATTGAGCCAGCCTTGAATCTGAGGTATCTTCTGCATGATTGCCTGATTAGGACATGCAGGTATGCCTCTTTTAGATCTAAAGTCATGAGCCAAGCCTTTTTTCCCAGCATGGGAAGAAGCTGCTGCAAGGTCAACATTCTGAATTTTGGTATATCCAGGAATGTGTTAAGAATAGATAGGTCCAGTATTGGTCTCCAGGCTTTGTCCTTTCTGGGTACCAAGAACAGTCTTGACTAAAATCCTTGTCCCTGCTGTTGCTGTGGTACTTGTTGAATAGCCCCCATGTCCATAAGGGATGAGACTTGTTTTTGTGCCTCTGTCCATTGATTTTTTGGCAGATCTGGCCAACCATTTGCCCTTGGCAGGGTATGGAAGTGAAACTTGTAGCCTTGTGACACTATGTTTAGAACCCACTTGTTCTGGGTTATAATGTGCCAATTTTGAGGAAAAAGTGCTATTTTCCCCCCTAAGGGTGCTGCCAGGAGATAAGTGCTTGGTGCAGGCAGGGGGAAGTCATTGGGACTGTTTCCTGTAAGGTTGTGATTGGTCTTCTCCACTTTTGGAGGTAGAAGCACCCCATTGCTTTGACTTGTATGAACCTTGCACCTGGGATCTGCCTCTAGGGCGTCTGGATCTGCCCCTTTGGGGTCTGTCTGACACTGGAAAGGACCAATTCTTTGTAGGCCAGTGTCTACTAAACCTAGGTGGCTGTACTTGTAAGAAATCTTTGACAGTTTGCATAGATTTAGCTTTGTCCTCCATTTTCTTTAACACCTCTTCTGCCTTAACACCGAACAAAGTATCAAGCTGTAAAGGTGCATCTAATAATTTCACTTTGACATGATCAGGCAGACTTTGTTCCTTTAACCAAGCACGCCTCCTAATTACAGAACCCGTAATTGCGGCCCTGCAGCAGGCCTCTAGAGAATCAAAACCACATTGCAAAGTATGCTTTCCAACTTGTTCAGCTGCATGCAATAAATCCTGCATTTCCTTGTTTTCTGCACATTCAGAATTTAACAACATTTTTTGTTTAAGCAATGTCATGACATGTTGCTGATATTTGAGCATATGAAACTGACAGTTTAAGGCCCTTATAGCCAAGGTAGCAGATGTGTAAACCTTTTTTTCCCCATCTATCCAGTGCCCTAGAATCTCTGTCAGAGGGGGTAGGGTTTTTGCGGGGAAGCCTTAACCCCTTTGGGACCCTGTGAAATAGTCTCTGGTTCTGCAGCAAGGTTTTGAAAAGGAATTTGTGAGAGTCAGGAACCCTGTAATATCTGTCAGGCTTGGCAGGAGCTAGAGGTAAGGAGTCAGGGGTCAGACTAGACTCTGAAAACACGTCATCTACAATGTCTAACACAGGTGGAATGGCTAGAGGCCTGTGTTGAGATAGTAAAAGGAAGTCCCTGAGCCTCATTTTAGATTCAGAAAAATCTTGGCTCTCCCAGTGGAAATGCTCCCTCATGGTGTGCAAGGTTTCACCAAAAGAATAGTCCTCAGGAGAAGCTAAAGGAATGGATTCTTCAGCATCAGAATCCTCATAGGGGAAAGTGAATATTCCTGATCAGAACAGGAATCAGAAGAACTAGAAACTGGATCTGAGGATTCATAGTCTGTCTCTTACCTAGGCCTCTTATCAGGAGGGGGATGGGAACCCCTGATCAAGGTAATCAAGTCTTTGGCCATTTTGAGCATCTGTTTTTGGGCATGGAGACCTGTCCATGTGGCTCTTGAGTTTGTTTCTTTGTCTTTAAAGGTGCTTTAGTCTTTGCCTTTGAAGCTGAAGTCGGTTTAATGTATAGTTGTTTAGGTCTGAATACACCCTCAGAAGCCGGTGCCTGCTCAGCGGCTCTGGACCCATCTGAGGGAATAGTGACAGAGGCTCCAATACCTTGAGTTTCCAGCGGCATAGCCAACTCCACGTGGGAGTCTGTAGTGGCCTGCGACTCTAAAGTAGTGGGTGTCAGGGGCTGCGAAAGTGCCTCAATGAGAACCAGTGAACCGGCGTGTGGCTTAGGAGAAGCTTCGTCGTCGGATCTGGGCCTCAGCAGTCTATCCTTTTCTTTTTCTTTGCATTTTTTGTGAACTCCGGTAGTCGGATGGCTATCCGGCGACATTTTATAATTACATCTGTGCGCAAAATAGTTTAAGGCAAAGTCGTACCGATGCTTAATAGTGCGTTGGTTAAATCTAGCACATAACCGACAACCTGAAACGTCGTGGTCAGGGCCTAGGCAAGGAATACAGTAAGAATGAAAGTCCTTATGAGGTATTTGCTTTCCATAAGAAATCCAATTAACTTTTTCTGACATTGGTCTGGAGCAAGAAAAAGTTTCCCCAATGGGGTACTTAGCTTTAATGAAGACTTCAGATCTGAAACTTCGAACACTGTTTCTGGTCTTTGGTGCAGGCTGGAGAAGTTGTTTGACCGCAACTGAGCTACAAAATATAAGTATTTTTGATTATTTTAACAGATTACTGTTTTTATAATTTAATATATATAAAGCACTTTGTCTATTCAGAATCTTCAGAAATCTTTTTCTGTTTAAAACTTTCATAGCTTGTTGTCTTAGGCTATTGTATAAACTGAAACATTTACTCTGTGTAATTATCTCTTGGCTAGTGGGGGCTGGTTCTTTTGTGTTCTTGTAAAAAAGTTGTGTTTCTGGTCTTTGGTGCAGGCTGGAGAAGTTGTTTGACCGCAACTGAGCTACAAAATATAAGTATTTTTTGATTATTTTAACAGATTACTGTTTTTATAATTTAATATATATAAAGCACTTTGTCTATTCAGAATCTTCAGAAATCTTTTTCTGTTTAAAAACTTTCATAGCTTGTTGTCTTAGGCTATTGTATAAACTGAAACATTTACTCTGTGTAATTATCTCTTGGCTAGTGGGGGCTGGTTCTTTTGTGTTCTTGTAAAAAAAAAAGTGTTTCTGGTCTTTGGTGCAGGCTGGAGAAGTTGTTTGACCGCAACTGAGCTACAAAATATAAGTAATTTTTGATTATTTTAACAGATTACTGATTTTATAATTTAATATATATAAAGCACTTTGTCTATTCAGAATCTTCAGAAATCTTTTTCTGTTTAATAACTTTATATCAGCAGTAGCAGCTGGCTCAAATGGAGGTAGGGTGAGTTTTTCCAAGACATAATTGAGGTCCCATGCAGGTACTGGCGATCTCCTTGGAGGCCTTACATTTTTGGGTCCTCTGAGGTACTGACTTAATAAAGGATGAGAAAAGATTGGTGGCTCTGTATTGTAATAAGCCGAAATGGCAAAGGCATGAATTTTAATTGATGAAAAAGATAGGCCTTTGTTCAGCATCTCAGTTAAGTATTGCAAAATCTGAGGAATATTTGGTACAGCTGTATCAGTTCCTTGTGCCTGGTTCCAAGCACAAAATCTCTTGCATTTTCCAGTATAAGATTTCCTAGTACTAAGCCTTCTGGCTTCCAAAATGACGTCCATCACAGCTTTACTGAGTGGTGTGCTTTGTATGGCTACATTATCCGCCATGCTGCCAGGTTTAGAGTCCTGAGTTGGCTGTGTGTTTTTGTTGGAACAGTAGATGCGGTATTTGAGGTAAGGTCCAGGCTAGGCATTGAGACAAGTTCCTTAAGATCAGATACCAGTACTGGCGGGGCCAGTCTAGGGTAATCAGCATCATTTTTGGTTTCTCCTGTCTGACCTGTAGGAGTACCTTGGGAAGTAGAGGCAGTGGAGGAAAGGCATACACTGATAGGTCTTCCCAGTTGAAAGACAAGGCCACTTTCCATACTTGTCTGTGATAAGTCCTTGTGCAGAATCTTTGTAGTTGGTAGTTGCGAGGGAAGGCAAATAGATCTATGTCCGGGCATCTCCATTTCCTTGTTATCATGCTGAAGACTTGAGGATCCAGCTGCCACTCGTGGGGATCCATGAGGTTCCTGCTTAGTTCGTCTGCCAGAGTATTTTCCTTTCCTGGCAGGAATTGTGCCTGCAGGTGAATTTGGTAAATCAATGCTGTGTCCCACAAAGCCATGGCTAGTCTGCAAAGGGGGTAAGAATGTTGCCCCCTGCTTGTTTATATACCACATGACCGTGGTGTTGTCTGTCTTTATCAGTAGTTGTCCGAGATGAAGTTTGTCCCTGAAGGATGTCAGGGCATTTTGAACAGCTAGCATCTCTTTTTGATTGATATGCAGATGCATTTGGTTTGTGGACCAGGTGCCTTGAATGCATTTCCTGCCATGTGGGCCCCCAGGCATAATCTGATGCATCCGTTGTTAGGTGCTGCCTGGCTTGGGGTAATGTGAATGGCTGTCCCTTGTTTTGCGGACAAGCCTTTGCCCACCATCGAAATTCCTGTTGCAGGCAGGGAATGAGAGTAATCATTGTTTCCAGGCTGTGGCAATGTTGCATCCAGACACTTTTTGGGTACCATTGAAGTTTCCTCATATGCAGTCTTGCATATGGAATTAGTAGGATGCAGGATGCCATGAAGCCCAAAGCCTGCCGAATTTTTCTTGCAGATAACTGGGTCTTTGTTGCCAATGTTTTGAAAGAGGTAGTCAGTTGCCTTTGCTTATCTGGCATGAGATAAGCCATCTGGGCAGTTGTATTTAAGCTTGCACCCAGGAATATTATCTCTTGAGAGGGTACTAGTTTTGACTTATTTTCTGTGACTGTGTACCCTAGGCATGTTAAAAGCCTTTTCACAAATGTCAGATGCTGTAGTAGAATGTCTTTGCTCTCTGCTTGAATTAGGTAAACGTCCAAGTAAGGATATATTTGTATTCCTCTTTGTCTGCAGGCACTTTGTAAAGACCCTGGGCGCAGTAGATAAGCCAAAGGGCAGTGCAGAGAATTGGTAATGCATTGAGCCAGCCTTGAATCTGAGGTATCTTCTGCATGATTGCCTGATTAGGACATGCAGGTATGCCTCTTTTAGATCTAAAGTCATGAGCCAAGCCTTTTTTCCCAGCATGGGAAGAAGCTGCTGCAAGGTCAACATTCTGAATTTTGGTATATCCAGGAATGTGTTAAGAATAGATAGGTCCAGTATTGGTCTCCAGGCTTTGTCCTTTCTGGGTACCAAGAACAGTCTTGACTAAAATCCTTGTCCCTGCTGTTGCTGTGGTACTTGTTGAATAGCCCCCATGTCCATAAGGGATGAGACTTGTTTTTGTGCCTCTGTCCATTGATTTTTTGGCAGATCTGGCCAACCATTTGCCCTTGGCAGGGTATGGAAGTGAAACTTGTAGCCTTGTGACACTATGTTTAGAACCCACTTGTTCTGGGTTATAATGTGCCAATTTTGAGGAAAAAGTGCTATTTTCCCCCCTAAGGGTGCTGCCAGGAGATAAGTGCTTGGTGCAGGCAGGGGGAAGTCATTGGGACTGTTTCCTGTAAGGTTGTGATTGGTCTTCTCCACTTTTGGAGGTAGAAGCACCCCATTGCTTTGACCTGTATGAACCTTGCGCCTGGGATCTGCCTCTAGGGCATCTGGCTCGGCCCCTTTGGGGTCTGTCTGACACTGAAAAGGACCAATTCTTGGTAGGCCAGTGTCTATTAAACCTAGGTGGCTGTACTTGTAGGAAATCTTTGACAGTTTGCATAGATTTAGCTTTGTCCTCCATTTTCTTTAACACCTCTTCTGCCTTAACACCAAACAAAGTATCATGCTGTAAAGGTACATCTAATAATTTCACTTTGACATGATCAGGTAGACTTTGTTCCTTTAAGCAAGCATGCCTCCAAATCACAGAGCCCGTAACTGCGGCCCTGCAGGAGGCCTCTAGAGAATCAAAACCACATTGCAAAGTATGCTTTTCACCTTGTTCAGCTGCATGCAATAAATCCTGCATTTCCTTATTTTCTGCACATTCAGAATTTAACAACATTTTTTGTTTAAGCAATGTCATGACATGTTGCTGATATTTGAGCATATGAAACTGACAGTTTAAGGCCCTTATAGCCAAGGTAGCAGATGTGTAAACCTTTTTTTCCCCATCTATCCAGTGCCCTAGAATCTCTGTCAGAGGGGGTAGGGTTTTTTGCCGGGGAAGCCTTAACCCCTTTGGGACCCTGTGAAATAGTCTCTGGTTCTGCAGCAAGGTTTTTGAAAAGGAATTTGTGAGAGTCAGGAACCCTGTAATATCTGTCAGGCTTGGCAGGAGCTAGAGGTAAGGAGTCAGGGGTCAGACTAGACTCTGAAAACACGTCATCTACAATGTCTAACACAGGTGGAATGGCTAGAGGCCTGTGTTGAGATAGTAAAAGGAAGTCCCTGAGCCTCATTTTAGATTCAGAAAAATCTTGGCTCTCCCAGTGGAAATGCTCCCTCATGGTGTGCAAGGTTTCACCAAAAGAATAGTCCTCAGGAGAAGCTAAAGGAATGGATTCTTCAGCATCAGAATCCTCATAGGGGAAAGTGAATATTCCTGATCAGAACAGGAATCAGAAGAACTAGAAACTGGATCTGAGGATTCATAGTCTGTCTCTTACCTAGGCCTCTTATCAGGAGGGGGATGGGAACCCCTGATCAAGGTAATCAAGTCTTTGGCCATTTTGAGCATCTGTTTTTTGGGCATGGAGACCTGTCCATGTGGCTCTTGAGTTTGTTTCTTTGTCTTTAAAGGTGCTTTAGTCTTTGCCTTTGAAGCTGAAGTCGGTTTAATGTATAGTTGTTTAGGTCTGAATACACCCTCAGAAGCCGGTGCCTGCTCAGCGGCTCTGGACCCATCTGAGGGAATAGTGACAGAGGCTCCAATACCTTGAGTTTCCAGCGGCATAGCCAACTCCACGTGGGAGTCTGTAGTGGCCTGCGACTCTAAAGTAGTGGGTGTCAGGGGCTGCGAAAGTGCCTCAATGAGAACCAGTGAACCGGCGTGTGGCTTAGGAGAAGCTTCGTCGTCGGATCTGGGCCTCAGCAGTCTATCCTTTTCTTTTTCTTTGCATTTTTTGTGAACTCCGGTAGTCGGATGGCTATCCGACGACATTTTATAATTAAATCTGTGCCCAAAATAGTTTAATGCAAAGTCATACCGATGCTTAATAGTGCGTTGGTTAAATCTAGCACATAACCGACAACCTGAAACGTCGTGGTCAGGGCCTAGGCAAGGAATACAGTAAGAATGAAAGTCCTTATGAGGTATTTGCTTTCCATAAGAAATCCAATTAACTTTTTCTGACATTGGTCTGGAGCAAGAAAAAAGTTTCCCCAATGGGGTACTTAGCTTTAATGAAGACTTCAGATCTGAAACTCGAACACTGTTTCTGGTCTTTGGTGCAGGCTGGAGAAGTTGTTTGACCGCAACTGAGCTACAAAATATAAGTATTTTTTGATTATTTTAACAGATTACTGTTTTTATAATTTAATATATATAAAGCACTTTGTCTATTCAGAATCTTCAGAAATCTTTTTCTGTTTAAAAACTTTCATAGCTTGTTGTCTTAGGCTATTGTATAAACTGAAACATTTACTCTGTGTAATTATCTCTTGGCTAGTGGGGGCTGGTTCTTTTGTGTTCTTGTAAAAAAAAAGTTGTGTTTCTGGTCTTTGGTGCAGGCTGGAGAAGTTGTTTGACCGCAACTGAGCTACAAAATATAAGTATTTTTTGATTATTTTAACAGATTACTGTTTTTATAATTTAATATATATAAAGCACTTTGTCTATTCAGAATCTTCAGAAATCTTTTTTTGTTTAAAACTTTCATAGCTTGTTGTCTTAGGCTATTGTATAAACTGAAACATTTACTCTGTGTAATTATCTCTTGGCTAGTGGGGCTGGTTCTTTTGTGTTCTTGTAAAAAAAAGTAGTGTTTCTGGTCTTTGGTGCAGGCTGGAGAAGTTGTTTGACCCTAACTGAGCTACAAAATATAAGTATTTTTTGATTATTTTAACAGATTACTGTTTTTATAATTTAATATATATAAAGCACTTTGTCTATTCAGAATCTTCAGAAATCTTTTTCTGTTTAAAAACTTTCATAGCTTGTTGTCTTAGGCTATTGTATAAACTGAAACATTTACTCTGTGTAATTATCTCTTGGCTAGTGGGGGCTGGTTCTTTTGTGTTCTTGTAAAAAAAAGTTGTGTTTCTGGTCTTTGGTGCAGGCTGGAGAAGTTGTTTGACCGCAACTGAGCTACAAAATATAAGTATTTTTTGATTATTTTAACAGATTACTGTTTTTATAATTTAATATATATAAAGCACTTTGTCTATTCAGAATCTTCAGAAATCTTTTTCTGTTTAAAAACTTTCATAGCTTGTTGTCTTAGGCTATTGTATAAACTGAAACATTTACTCTGTGTAATTATCTCTTGGCTAGTGGGGGCTGGTTCTTTTGTGTTCTTGTAAAAAAAAAAGTGTTTCTGGTCTTTGGTGCAGGCTGGAGAAGTTGTTTGACCGCAACTGAGCTACAAAATATAAGTATTTTTTGATTATTTTAACAGATTACTGTTTTTATAATTTAATATATATAAAGCACTTTGTCTATTCAGAATCTTCAGAAATCTTTTTCTGTTTAAAAACTTTCATAGCTTGTTGTCTTAGGCTATTGTATAAACTGAAACATTTACTCTGTGTAATTATCTCTTGGCTAGTGGGGGCTGGTTCTTTTGTGTTCTTGTAAAAAAAAAGTTGTGTTTCTGGTCTTTGGTGCAGGCTGGAGAAGTTGTTTGACCAGAACTGAGCTACAAAATATAAGTATTTTTTGATTATTTTAACAGATTACTGTTTTTATAATTTAATATATATAAAGCACTTTGTCTATTCAGAATCTTCAGAAATCGTTTCTGTTTAAAACTTTCATAGCTTGTTGTCTTAGGCTATTGTATAAACTGAAACATTTACTCTGTGTAATTATCTCTTGGCTAGTGGGGGCTGGTTCTTTTGTGTTCTTGTAAAAAAAAAGTGTTTCTGGTCTTTGGTGCAGGCTGGAGAAGTTGTTTGACCGCAACTGAGCTACAAAATATAAGTATTTTTTGATTATTTTAACAGATTACTGTTTTTATAATTTAATATATATAAAGCACTTTGTCTATTCAGAATCTTCAGAAATCTTTTTCTGTTTAAAAACTTTCATAGCTTGTTGTCTTAGGCTATTGTATAAACTGAAACATTTACTCTGTGTAATTATCTCTTGGCTAGTGGGGGCTGGTTCTTTTGTGTTCTTGTAAAAAAAAAAAGTGTTTCTGGTCTTTGGTGCAGGCTGGAGAAGTTGTTTGACCGCAACTGAGCTACAAAATATAAGTATTTTTGATTATTTTAACAGATTACTGTTTTATAATTTAATATATATAAAGCACTTTGTCTATTCAGAATCTTCAGAAATCTTTTTCTGTTTAAAACTTTCATAGCTTGTTGTCTTAGGCTATTGTATTAACTGAAACATTTACTCTGTGTAATTATCTCTTGGCTAGTGGGGGCTGGTTCTTCTGTGTTCTTGTAAAAAAGTGTTTCTGGTCTTTGGTGCAGGCTGGAGAAGTTGTTTGACCACAACTGAGCTACAAAATATAAGTATTTTTGATTATTTTAACAGATTACTGTTTTTATAATTTAATATATATAAAGCACTTTGTCTATTCAGAATCTTCAGAAATCTTTTTCTGTTTAAAAACTTTCATAGCTTGTTGTCTTAGGCTATTGTATAAACTGAAACATTTACTCTGTGTAATTATCTCTTGGCTAGTGGGGGCTGGTTCTTTTGTGTTCTTGTAAAAAAAAAGTGTTTCTGGTCTTTGGTGCAGGCTGGAGAAGTTGTTTGACCGCAACTGAGCTACAAAATATAAGTATTTTTTGATTATTTTAACAGATTACTGTTTTTATAATTTAATATATATAAAGCACTTTGTCTATTCAGAATCTTCAGAAATCTTTTTCTGTTTAAAAACTTTCATAGCTTGTTGTCTTAGGCTATTGTATAAACTGAAACATTTACTCTGTGTAATTATCTCTTGGCTAGTGGGGGCTGGTTCTTTTGTGTTCTTGTAAAAAAAAAGTGTTTCTGGTCTTTGGTGCAGGCTGGAGAAGTTGTTTGACCGCAACTGAGCTACAAAATATAAGTATTTTTTGATTATTTTAACAGATTACTGTTTTTATAATTTAATATATATAAAGCACTTTGTCTATTCAGAATCTTCAGAAATCTTTTTCTGTTTAAAAACTTTCATAGCTTGTTGTCTTAGGCTATTGTATAAACTGAAACATTTACTCTGTGTAATTATCTCTTGGCTAGTGGGGGCTGGTTCTTTTGTGTTCTTGTAAAAAAAAAGTTGTGTTTCTGGTCTTTGGTGCAGGCTGGAGAAGTTGTTTGACCCCAACTGAGCTACAAAATATAAGTATTTTTTGATTATTTTAACAGATTACTGTTTTTATAATTTAATATATATAAAGCACTTTGTCTATTCAGAATCTTCAGAAATCTTTTTCTGTTTAAATCTTTCATAGCTTGTTGTCTTAGGCTATTGTATAAACTGAAACATTTACTCTGTGTAATTATCTCTTGGCTAGTGGGGGCTGGTTCTTTTGTGTTCTTGTAAAAAAAAAAGTGTTTCTGGTCTTTGGTGCAGGCTGGAGAAGTTGTTTGACCAAGAACTGAGCTACAAAATATAAGTATTTTTGATTATTTTAACAGATTACTGTTTTATAATTTAATATATATAAAGCACTTTGTCTATTCAGAATCTTCAGAAATCTTTTTCTGTTTAAAAACTTTCATAGCTTGTTGTCTTAGGCTATTGTATAAACTGAAACATTTACTCTGTGTAATTATCTCTTGGCTAGTGGGGCTGGTTCTTTTGTGTTCTTGTAAAAAAAAGTGTTTCTGGTCTTTGGTGCAGGCTGGAGAAGTTGTTTGACCAACTGAGCTACAAAATATAAGTATTTTTGATTATTTTAACAGATTACTGTTTTTATAATTTAATATATATAAAGCACTTTGTCTATTCAGAATCTTCAGAAATCTTTTCTGTTTAAAAACTTTCATAGCTTGTTGTCTTAGGCTATTGTATAAACTGAAACATTTACTCTGTGTAATTATCTCTTGGCTAGTGGGGGCTGGTTCTTTTGTGTTCTTGTAAAAAAAAGTTGTGTTTCTGGTCTTTGGTGCAGGCTGGAGAAGTTGTTTGACCAAGAACTGAGCTACAAAATATAAGTATTTTTGATTATTTTAACAGATTACTGTTTTATAATTTAATATATATAAAGCACTTTGTCTATTCAGAATCTTCAGAAATCTTTTTCTGTTTAAAACTTTCATAGCTTGTTGTCTTAGGCTATTGTATAAACTGAAACATTTACTCTGTGTAATTATCTCTTGGCTAGTGGGGATGGTACTTTTGTGTTCTTGCAAAAAAAAGTGTTTCTGGTCTTTGGTGCAGGCTGGAGAAGTTGTTTGACCGCAACTGAGCTACAAAATATAAGTATTTTTGATTATTTTAACAGATTACTGTTTTATAATTTAATATATATAAAGCACTTTGTCTATTCAGAATCTTCAGAAATCTTTTTCTGTTTAAAACTTTCATAGCTTGTTGTCTTAGGCTATTGTATAAACTGAAACATTTACTCTGTGTAATTATCTCTTGGCTAGTGGGGGCTGGTTCTTTTGTGTTCTTGTATAAAAAGTTGTGTTTCTGGTCTTTGGTGCAGGCTGGAGAAGTTGTTTGACCGCAACTGAGCTACAAAATATAAGTATTTTTTGATTATTTTAACAGATTACTGTTTTTATAATTTAATATATATAAAGCACTTTGTCTATTCAGAATCTTCAGAAATCTTTTTCTGTTTAAAACTTTCATAGCTTGTTGTCTTAGGCTATTGTATAAACTGAAACATTTACTCTGTGTAATTATCTCTTGGCTAGTGGGGGCTGGTTCTTTTGTGTTCTTGTAAAAAAAAAAGTGTTTCTGGTCTTTGGTGCAGGCTGGAGAAGTTGTTTGACCGCAACTGAGCTACAAAATATAAGTAATTTTTGATTATTTTAACAGATTACTGTAATTATAATTTAATATATATAAAGCACTTTGTCTATTCAGAATCTTCAGAAATCTTTTTCTGTTTAAAAACTTTCATAGCTTGTTGTCTTAGGCTATTGTATAAACTGAAACATTTACTCTGTGTAATTATCTCTTGGCTAGTGGGGGCTGGTTCTTTTGTGTTCTTGTAAAAAAAAAAGTGTTTCTGGTCTTTGGTGCAGGCTGGAGAAGTTGTTTGACCGCAACTGAGCTACAAAATATAAGTATTTTTTGATTATTTTAACAGATTACTGTTTTTATAATTTAATACATATAAAGCACTTTGTCTATTCAGAATCTTCAGAAATCTTTTTCTGTTTAAAAACTTTCATAGCTTGTTGTCTTAGGCTATTTTGTCCCACCCTCCCTCCCTGTTGGTGTCTTGCTCTTATACTTGGTGGCTTTGCAGTTGCTCCCTACTGTGACACACCTCCCAGTCTAGTGTCATTAGCTCATTCTTCTTAATACAGAGAGAACATTTGATAAGGCCTTCTGTTCCTCCTTTTTACCTTTTCAAAAAGTAAAACAAAACTTTTTTTTCTTCTTCGCCTGAACCTTCTTGTGTACTGACTGTCCTTCTCAAACATATTGGAAATATACAGTATATTTCAGAGCATTTGTTATAACTGTATTTGCTATAACTGATTTAAGTATTTTTTTCTGGCTTTTTGAATATTTACTGCTTAGCGACTGCTTCTTAGCCTGTTTATACAGCTCTGCATTCTATTTAAACTGTTTTTGTGTTGATTAACTGTTTTGCACTCTTAAAAAGTTATTTGTTGCTTAATTTTACCTGTAGGCTATCACACTCAAGTGTGCTAGCCACTTAAAAGCATTTATAGCATTTACTGTCTGTTTTTTTTTCCTTGTCTCTGTAAAAAAAAAAAATCTCTTGTTTTCCCACCTTACTGAACTAGAGTAGTCCAGTTTCAGAGTTGCTGATCCCTGGGCTTTGTTTTTAGTTCCTGTTACTGATCCATTGCCTTATTAGGAAGGAGGGAAGTTTCTTTGCTTACCAGTGGGAGTGGGAAGCACTGAGCAGCCTTTTTGTCCGAATTGGTGAAGTTTCAGCCAGAAACTAGTAGTCTATTGGTCGTTTTGGGCCAATTCCTAGCTCCTTTCAGCCCCTGCTATAAAACACGCTAAACACGTGTTTTCCAGCTTGTACCAACTCTGCACAGATCCTCGTGGTGGCCTGCAGAGTGATCCAAGCAGCAGAGAGCTAAAAGAGTGACTTTCTACCAGATATAAGTATTTTTGTGGCTTTCCCACTGTTATTAAGCTAGCGACTGCATTTCGCCTGTTTTACTGCTACTTTAAGTGATTTCTGCATTTTACACTGTTTATTGCACTTTAAGTTACTAATTGTTGCAAATTGTTTCTGTAGGCTACACACTAAAGTGCGCTAGCCGATTTACAGCATTTATAGCATTTACTGTCTGTTGTTTCCTTATCTCTGTAATAGAACAAAAAAATCTCTTGTTTTCCCACTTTACTGAACTAGAGTAGTCCAGTTTCAGAGTTGCTGATCCCTGGGCTTTGTTTTTACTTCCTGTTACTGATCCATTGCCTTATTAGGAAGGAGGGAAGTTTCTTTGCTTACCAGTGGGAGTGGGAAGCACTGAGCGGCCTTGTTGTCCGATTTGGTGAAGTTTCAGCCAGAAACTAGTAGTCCATTGGTCGCTTTGGGCCAATTCCTAGCTCCCTTCAGCCCCATGCTATAAAACACGCTAAACTGTACTGCTGATCTAACCAGCATATCCTATAACTGAAAAGTTCATCTCTACTTGATTCCCAAGTAGACTATTCTCTATCTGTAAAGCCTAGCACTTACTCCTACAGTACTTGCACCTTGATAAAGCACTCTTATTATAGATAGTACCCCACCAGCCCAAAACCGACTTCCCCGGAGTCCTTTGAAAGTTCTTTATCTACTACTTGTACTATGTCGAGGGATCAGTTGCTAGTGTCCTCTCAGCTCAACTGGTGAACCTGGGAATATTGAGGCAATGTTACAATTGCCTCATGTACACAGACAATCCTCTCCTTCTCCCACAAAACACAAATACATGCGAGATGCAACTATACGGCCAAACTGGAGGCTGAGCTCTCTCAACATAGGACTGGCAAGACCAGACAGGAGGAGAAGGCAACCACACACAATACATACCCAGTCACACATGGTACCATCACAACTTCAAATCATACACATACTCACACAAAGACATACTGGAGGCTCTGGTCAAAAATTTACCAAAACAGCAGAGGCCACCAAAGCAGACACCCAAACAACTACCACCTCACGACCCAACACATGCAACACATAGACCACACAGTCAGAGTGTCAAACAGTCACAGCCCTTAAGGCCAAACAAAATGCCAGACACACTTGTCATTGGTGATTCCATAGTCAGGCACACTGACGTCCCGCCACCAGACTGAGTAAGGAGAAGGTCACAGTAAGCTGCCTGTCGGGCGCTAGAATCCACCACATAACGCAAGCACTCAGGTCTCTCAACAGCAGGTACAAGCACGACTCAGTCATTGTCCACGCTGGTGTCAACGACCTGAGACGCACCTCCTTGGACTACATGAAAAGGGACGCCGAGGAGCTCTCTGATTATGTAGCCCAGGCAGGTATGACCCTGACCTTGAGCAGTATCCTACCTTCACCTAGAATGATGCCACAATACAGTGATAAGATGATCAGCTTTAATAATTGGCTTAAATTCTGGTGTCATTCAAAGGGGATCCAATGTCTGTCTGCCTGGGATGACATGCTGGACAAGCCACGCTGCTTCGCAAGGGACGGCTTGCACCTGTCACCCCTGGGCTTCCGGATATTGGCAAAGGCTCTTGCCACCCCATAGTGCCTTTTTAGGCAAGGCTCAAATTCTAAACCTACCACCCTAGAACACCAAAAGGAAAAAACTAAGGGTAATGCTGCTCAATGCCAGAAGTCTCAATCTCAAGATGCACGCACTCGAGGCCCTTCTCAATATGGAGAACATCGATGTCTGTGCTGTGACAGAAACCTGGTTCAAGGCTCCTGAGAGCACCCCAGCACTAACAGGTTTCACCTCATATCATACGTTCCGGCCCCAAAATCCGGACAACACCAAGAAAGGAGGGGGGGTGTCCATATTCATAAAGGACACCCACACCTCAAGGTTGGTGGCAACGCACGATGCATCGGAGACCATCAAGGTGCAATTAGCCATAGGCAAGACTGCTCTGCAATTTGTAGCATGTTACAGGCCACCCTCTCAAACTCAGGAACCTCACATGGCCTTCCTGAAAACATTGGAGGGGATAAATGAATCTCCAAACACCATCATACTAGGTGACTTCAACTACCCTAATATAGACTGGGAACACTACTCAAGCCCGAACACTCTAACCCAAAGATTCCTGGAGTTCATAAACTCAAATGCCATGGAACAACTAGTCACCATCCCCACAAGAGGTGAAAACATACTTGATCTCATCATCACGAACATGGGATCAAAATGTTCAACACCGAAGTATACCCTCACTGGTGAGATCAGATCATAAACTAATCTCGCTGGAGGTCCTCATCCCGCCCCACCTGAAACAAAAAGACCACAGTGAAAAACTTCTCAAAAGCCGATTTCACACTTCTAAAACTAGTGTGGTCTCCTTTAAGGCCCCTGAGCCAGTGGTAAACATTACTCAAACCGCTGAATCACTTACAAATGCCTTCTACCAGCACCTACAGGACTGCATGGATCAGGCAATCCCAAACAAAACTAAGACTCTCTGTACCAAAGGCAAGGCGCCAGTCTGGTGGACCCCAGCCATAAACAAGCTCTACAACAAAAGGAGGAAGCTACTACAAGATAGAGCAAAATCCTTGAAAGGTAAGACACCTTTGATCATTATAAGTAAAAAACTAAGAGCTCTCATAAAATCATCCAAGGCAAATTTTGAGAGAAAAATCGCCAAGGACTCTAAAGACAATCATAAGGCCTTCTTTAGCTATGTTAGAAACCTAAGAGGAAACTCCCAGATATGCTCAGAATTAGTTCAAAATGATGTGAAAATTACTGAACCTACACACATTGCTAACATACTGCCTGACAGGTTCAGTGCAAACTTCTCCCCCCCCTCCCCCCCAAAAGGAGAGATCTATTCCAGAGGATTGTAGCCCCCCAAACATCTCCAACGCCCAGGAGAGAACTGCCCTCACTAAGGCAAAAAACACAGCATCCATGGGACCGGATGGTGTCCCCGGCTGTGTGCTTCATGAACTCAACGAGGAATTAAACCCACAGTTAGGACAGCTGTTTAATCTTAGCCTCACCTCAGGATACGTACCCAAGGAGTGGCGCACGGCGACTGTGGTCCCACTTCATAAGGGCGGTGCCTCCACAGACCCTGGAAATTACCGCCCCATTAGCTTGACAAGCCTTATCTGCAAAGCCATGGAGAGGATCATAATGGAACTCATAAATAAAGACATAGGGAACTTGCAGACTTTGGATCCAACCCAGTTTGGCTTTGTCAAAGGCAGATCCTGCCTCTTAAACTTGGTTGACTTTTTCGAGACAGTCACCAAGGCCATTGATGAGGAAAGGCAGTCCATACAGCCTACCTCGACCTGGCAAAGGCCTTTGACACAATACCCCACTCAGGTATCATCGAAAAACTCATCAGCTTGAATGTAAACCCATACATCACAAGATGGGTTGCAAACTGGCTAAGCGACAGAACCCACAGGGTCAGAGTTGCTGGAGCCATGTCAGACTCAAAGCCTGTCACAAGTGGTGTCCCACAGGGCAGTCCTGGGTCCACTCTTGTTCGGCATCTACTTTTCTGAAGTACAAGCAAACACAGGAGGGTTATGGCTGACAAAGTTTGCAGATGACTGCAAACTGGGCCATAGTCGAAAACACATCTGACACAGATATCCTCCAGAAGGGCCTCACAGAAACGGATAACTGGTGCCAGAGCCATGGCCTGAAGTTAAACGCCAAAAATGCATAGTCATACCCTTCGGGAAAAACAAGGTTACCCCTAGCTACCATATAGGTGACAATCCACTGAGCACAGAAAAAGTCATCAGGGATCTGGAGACCCAAGTTGACAGTAGTCTTCGCTTGACACTCATGTTGCTAAAGTAGTTAGGAAAACCTTCTATATCGCCCACCTGATCATGAAGGGATTCACATCTAGATCAAGGGAGGTCATCGTCCCCTGTACTCATCACTCATTAGACCTATGATTGAGTACAATGCCCCGCTCGAATGTATCTGACCAGACACCTGATGCAGCTTGAAAGGCCCCAAAAGTTCCTCACCAAAAGGATAAAGGGTCTCAAAATATGTCTTATGCTGCCCGACTGAAAGAACTCCAGCTTTATTCAGTCTCATACCGCTTGCTCAGAGGTGACCTGTGCCTGACATATAAGGCCATGTCAAACCCAGATTTGATGAATATGCTTCACCTCAAAAATCTAGATCCCTCAGAACCACAAGGGCGGAGACTTAAACCTTGACACGGTTATAAATTGAACGTGCTGGAGGGACAGATTCATCACCCAGAGACTCCCTATGCTGTGGAACAAAATCCCGGTACATGTGAGGCAGAGCACCTCGCTGGCCTTGTTCAAGAGGAATCTTGACCAATGGATGGGAGATCGCAGATATACCCCAGGGATTACTTCAGTGTCACTGCTTGACAGAGGCACAGAAAAATGATAGGCATAGTTTTTATTCAAACTAAAGGGGTGGCGAAAGCCACATAACTATGGGCTAGGCTTATAAATGCCCTTGGGCAGATAGCCTAGTATGAACCTATGAACCTATGAACAAAAATCTCAGGAGTCGGCTGACCGGCACTTGCGAACTGCTTCTGCTTCGGGCACCGCACAGCAAGAAAGACTGAAGAAAATGGCGTTGGCTGCATCTTTTATATCCCTGACGACCTGACGTCAGGGAAGAGGCGACAGCAGCCGACACAGGACCCAAGACTTTGGAATTCAGGCCGGCTAAGGGCAACCTGCCAACAGGATTACCCAAATGTAATGACTGCAACAGTGAAACACGAAGATCATCTGTTTTGTTTAGCAAATGTCCATCACTGTTTGTGCTAAATTATTTGTAAGCAGTGTTAGAAGCAGAACAAGTAGCATACTTGCCTTTTGGGGAGAAGGCTATGGGGTTTACTCCCACACCATGCAGATGGATTGCTGACACCGCAGTGCCTTTCAGGGGGGGATGTGGGGTGTTGCACTTCTGGGTGTGGCCTCATTTGGATGACATGCCTAGCAACTATAAACCTGTTGTCGGTTTGCCAGCCATTCCCTACTGCAATATTACCAGCTTACCAATTTTTTTTAATGTAACACAGGCAAGTTATTCTTAAAGATTAGCAAGCAATGAATTTGTAGATTAAATACTGAAATGCAAAGTTGTTTGCCAACAGCAACCTCTTCATTAGTTACAGCTATCTTTGATGTGGAATTATTCAGATGACTTTTTTTTTTTTTACTTCTGCAGAGATTATATATATATATTAGCTGATATTGGTGGCTTGTAATGATAGACGTTTGACTGGCCTTTTATGGTTGAAATGTCATGAAATGTATAGTTGTCATTATTGGTTCATTCATTTTGTTTCACTGCTTACTGGAAAAATATTCAAAACTGCAGACTTAAAGCACACACTAACAAATTGGTGCTGTATTATACAAGGAATATAACTCAGAACAGTCAGGGCGGTGAATCAAAGAACACATGCATGTATGCATGGTCCTAATTGTATGCAAGGAGCCTATGGCTTCAAAACAGCCCAGAGGTAAATTGAGTCCACCACTGACCAGATGCATTTTGTTTGAATGTGGGTTTCAATGAATGTGAGTATAAGGAGCAGAAAATTTTACTCTTCATGCTATGTCTGTTTTCACTGTGAGGCTGTACTGTTTTGATTATTTTATTTATTTTTTTATTTTACATTTGTTGACCGGGCTAGTCCAACTGGATCGTTGTCCATTTTCAGTGTTGGCCCGGGGAGAAAAGCTCCACAGATTAAAGCATGGTTATAGAAATACATGTAAAATAATCACATATGATATAGGCAAAGAGCCAAATACAAGGATATTAGTTCAGGTCAGGTAATGCAAATCTAACAAAAAAACAAATAATACCAACTATGTAATACTAATTATGTAATTAAAACAAAAAAATAATTTTTTTTTTTTTTACAACAGTAGTAACAATAGAATCATAAAGTTATTTGTGACTAGAGAGAAAGATTGGAGTGTTAAATAAATACAAATATAGTTGAAAGATGAAAGTAGGTTAGTCTGGATTGGTACAAGAGCAGAGCCAGAAATTGTTCAGATGTGAAAGAAGTTGTTTCTTAAAGAAAGGAAAAGTGGCTAGAGAGGAGATATGTAAGGGAAGGTTATTCCATATTTTGCCAACTGAGTTGGAGAAAAGGCAGTTCCCTGCAGAGTTTGAAATTCTGGTAATGTTAACTGTTAGCTTTTGGGAGGAGCGTAGTTGTTTTAAATTATTATAGGGAGTCAAGAGGTTGCTAAGAGCTGGTGTTTTGAGGGTTGATATAAAATTTTATGTGCAATTAAGAGTTGTTGATAGATAATCTTGTTAGGAAGTTCCAGCCAGTGTAGTTGTTTTAAGTTTAGGCAGTGGTGAGTTCTATATTGAGATGCAGTGGCAAATCGAGCTATGTTGTGGTAAGATGTAGACAGTTTCCTAAGGTTACCTTTAGAGATTAGTGTAGATAGAGGAAGCATACAGAAGGGTAGAGATAAGATGTGATTGTGCTAAGGTAGTCCGTGCCTCAGGTGTAAGGAAGGGTTTGATTCTGTATAGTGAACCAATCTTTTTATTAACTGCTTTTATTGTGTTATTAATGTGATGATCAAAGCTAAGATTATTATCAATAGTAACACCAAGCAGTTTTGTAGTGAAGTCAGGGGAAATGTGGGAGTTATCACTTGCAGTGATAGTAAAATTTAGTTGAGTAGATTTGTGTGTAGGTGAAAAAAGTAATAGTTTTGTTTTCTTGGGGTTGAGGAGAAGACATCTTTTTGAGAACCATTGTTCAACAGTTGAAAAGGTTGCTTGTGTAAGGGATTGGAGTTCTGTTTGAGAGGAAGCTGTACAAATTACGGTGGAATCATCTGCATATTGTATGCAGGTAGTGTTTTGGATAGATGATTGGAGATCATTAATAAAGATGGAGAATAAAAGTGGGCCTAGTATAGATCCCTGTGGTACTCCTAAAGAGATAGGTAGTAGAGTAGATAGAGAATTTTTCCAGAGTACTGCTTGATGTCGGTCTTCAAGATATGATGAAAGCCAGGTTAAAGAAGAGTAATCCAAGGCAAGGGATTTAAGTATGTGAAGAAGAAGTGTATGGTTTACCATATCAAAGGCTTTTGACAGGTCTAGGAAAAGAGAAGAGGATAGTTTGTTGTTATTACGGTTACAGTTGATAGTGTTGGTGAAAGAAAGTAGTGCAGTGGTAGTACTATGTGAAGGCCTAAATCCGTGTTGAGTGTCAGCTAGTAGGTTGTTAAGGAGGAGATGGTTAAGTAGTTGTTTGTGTATACATTTTTCCATAATTTTTGCCAGAGGAGATAATAGTGCGATAGGGCTTAAAGTTAGAAAGGTCAGTAGATTTACCTCCTTTGTGTAAGGGTATGATGTATGATATTTTCCAGATTGCTGGGAAAGTACTTTCTTTTATGGATCTGTTTATTAGGATAGAGACAGGATAGGCAATAGCTTTAGCTGCTAATTGCAGGAATTCAGCAGGAAGCTTGTCTGCTGAGGGGGTAGTGGGTTTAAGTTTGTGTAATAGAGATTGTATATAAGAGGTGGGTATAGGTTGTAGTTGAAGGAGAGGAAGAGAGTCATTGAAGCTACTTAAGAGCAGTTGAGAAGTATCAGGAGATAGGTGGTTAGCTAGACTTTGTATGGAAGTAGTAAAGAAAGTATTGAAATTATTGGCTATTAAAGTGGGATCTTCGGGGTCTAAGTCCTGTGGATTGGGTGTAACTAATTTGCCTGGGGTAATTAGATTGTTACTAGTAGACCAGAATTTTTTTGGTTCATTTTTGGTGGATCGCTGCAGTTCGAAGTAAAAATTCTTTTTATCTGTTAGGATGGCTTTTTTGGTACTGTTTCTGAGCTCTCTAAAGATTTGATGATCTGTTGGGTTTCTAGAGGAACGCCATTTATTCCAAGATTTATTTCTGAGAATAATTTTATGCTTAGTATTAGAGGTTAGCCAGGGAGCTGTCTTAGTCTTTGTTCTAATAGTGCGACTTGGGGCATGTTGTTTTAGGATTGCAAGGAATGCTGAATTGAAGTATTCAACAGCCTTGTTGAGTGTGAGGTGTTTTAGAGGGGTCCAGTTGTATTGTGAAAGTTCTGTTTGAAACTGTTCAGGTATAAATTGTTTTTTGGAGTATAGTGTTTTGTGAGTGGTAGGAAAGTTTGGGTTAGTTTTAGCTCTAGTGACGTAGGTGAGGGAGTGATCACTAATGTCATCTGGAAGGATGCCAGTTTGGTAGTTTTGCAGGGGAGTTAGTAAGGATCCAGTCCAAGGTAGTTTCTTTTTTGCTTTTTTTATTGATTCTAGTAGGACTATTAATGAGTTGTTTAAAACCATAAAGGTTTATATGGGAAGTAGGATTAATATTGCTACATGATTTCCAATCAATGTTAAAGTCCCCAAGAAATAGTGTTTCTTGAGGAAGTTTATTAGAGATTTGTTCTAGAATGAGTTCTAGGGTAGGGATGTTATTTCCTGGGGGGATATATGCACAAATGATGTTTATTGCTTTACTATTGTTGATGTGGATTTTGGAGCAAATTAATTCAGCATTATTGTTTTGGGAGAGGGTAAGGTCAAGAAGAGTAAGCTTTAGGGTAGTTCTATATATAATTGCTACTCCCCCACCTTTCCTGGTGGAGCGATCAAGTCTTACAATGTTATAACCAGGTGGGGTAATCTCAATGTCTTTAACTGAAGGCTTTAGCCAGGTTTCTGATAAGCGTAAGATATCAAAGTTGTGTATTTCTAGTAGGGCATGGAGTTGACTAATTTGGTTACAGATGCTACGTATATTGAGATGGGCTATGGATAGTAGGTTAGTGGGTTTGGAGGAAGAGGGAGAGAAGGGTTTGGTATGATTTCTATGTGTTGTGGTTTTATTTTCTTGTGGGCCTGGATTGGGGTGTATGTCGCCATCTTGTAGTAGACGGAGTAATATAGCATATTTTTCTAGTTTAAGTTTTTGGAAAGCTTCAATTATTTTCTTTGTTTTTGATTTTAGTAGTTTATAGTGTAGTAGCCTGTGGTATTTGGCAAGAAGGTACGTGGATTGTGAGGAGGAATGTAAGAAGGAAGAGGATTGGGATGTTACAAGTGTACAAGTGTGTTTTGAAGGAAGTGAGAGAGAAACAGTTAGAGAGTGTTCGTAGGAGGTTAGGAAGTAAGTAGTAATAAGTGTGGAAAGTAGGAAGAAGGAGATAGCTATTTTCAGTTGTGACTGGAAGATAGTTATAGTCATGGTAATGTAGTAGATGTTTTGCTAAGAAGTAGGGGTGGGTGTGGTATAGATTAGTTTGATTTTAAGTAGGGGTGGGAGTGGTCTAGGATAGTTGTGTCTGATTGGTGTGAGTAAGTAGGGGGTGTGGTGAATGGAGGAATAAATGTAGGAGCCCTAGGGGTGGGTGGGATATGGGGGTAGGGTGGGGAGCGAAGCGGGGCCAGACAAGACAGCAGAAGAAGGCTGAAGACAATCAGTGAGGAGGAAGACTCTGTAGGTAGGTCTAAAGGTAGAGGAAGGTGGACAATAATGGGAGGCTAAAAGGTAGAAATGCAGGAGGAAACTGGAGATGACAGTTATAGCAGTTATTAGCAAATGACAATCACCGTTTGTGCCATAACACTTGACATAAAAGTTTTAAATTAAATCCAAATATCTGTAATCAGTGTATAAGTAAAGAAGAAAATATTATGCACTGTGTTTACGGTAAATGTGGTGAAAACGCCAATTAATGAGACACTGGGATAGATATGGGGGGATCCATTACTCTGGCTAGGGCCCCACTTGACCATGATCTGTCTCTGTTACCCATTATCATGCTTACCTCTCAACTGTACTCTTTTGTCGATTAATTCTATTCTTACTCTTCTCCTATGCTACATAAATTACCGAGGTAAAAAAATGAAATGAGTTTTCAATTTGTTGTCATTTTAGGAAATTGTCTTTGTTTAAACTGCACTCTAAAAGATTTTCCTTAAACTGGCAGCTGAAACTCTGTTTAGGTAAATCTAAGTCTCTGAAGCTTTTTAAAAAATGCTTATATGAAGAATTGTGTATAATCTTTAAATAAGGTATGTGTGTTACTCCCCAAGTAACAATGAAAAGAACTCATCTAAACTATACATACACCTCAACACAAACTTCCACATAAAATAGTCTTAAAAGCTATTGTGCTGCACTGCACCCACTTCTTTCTCTGAGATTCTAGCCACTTGCCAAGTTTATCTTGAGAGACTGGGTTTGATAAAGATATGGTCTTTTTACTGGAGAAGGTCAATGGAGACACAAAAGCAGGGTCCACAGATAAAGGGACATGGAGGTCAGCTATGTTCGAGCACACCCTGAATTTCTTAAACACTATTTATGAAGAGGGACTCATTCAGCAGATAAGAACTGCAAGCTTTCTTAAAAACATATTCCTATGCTGGACCAAGGGAGAGAAGGTCGCCACATCCAGGGCCTCATCCTCCAAAAGATCTTATACCCTGCAGATCCTGGGAGCAGCTAAAGACTGCTCCCAACTGATTACATTCCTAAATATAGCCAGCATTTGGGAAAAAGAAAACTTCTGCTTGGGTGTCTGAACCTCATTGTCCTCAGAGGAAAGGGACTGATTAGACTCACACTTCCAAAACCTCAGATTCTGGATCCCTTTCAAAATCAGGAACCTTGGTGGTAGAACGGGGTGGGTGGGGGAAACCGTCATTATTTATTTATTTATTTTTATTTATTTAACATTTGTTGACTGGGAATGTCCGACTAGGTTCCATAAAGCCTGTTTTCAGCGGAGGCCCAGGGAGAAATGCTCCACTTATAAGCCAGGTTTGCACCTTGTAATCTATGGCCTGAATACTGGAAATAGCCACCAGATCAGGTGGGTCTTCTGTCTCTTTTTTACATGCATTACAATAGTGGGAGTGGGAGAATCTTCTGGAGGAGAAGTATCAACACTAACAAAAGATTCTGAAACGGGCAATTATACAGCCCTAAAGGACATCTGAATCTTGTATCACGTATGGTTGTGTTACTAACACCACTCCAAATGGCATAGATGCAAAAGAAGGTGAGTGAGCCAATATCCATTCCGAGCCTACTATGGATACACAAGCCATAGGTTGAGACATATTTCTTAATTTACGTCTGTGTTTTGTAGGTGCACAACAGGGAGACAGTGGTGGTGAGGCACCACATCTGAATCCATCAAGTCAGGGGACAAAAACTTGACACAGCAATACCACAGAATGACTGCACAGTCGAACCAGTAGAAAATTAACAAATACCACTATTCTCTCTAAATAGCAGTATGAAGTTTATTTCTGTAGGGATATTATTCGGAACACTGCGCTAAATAAAAAGGCAGTAGTTTCAGTCACACAGTTCAGATCACAAAATACATGTCACAAAAGCCCCCCAATTTTAATTAACAAAAGCTAGTTTCAATCCCAAATGATTAGAAGCAGTGTAAAACAGCCTTAGATAAGAAATAAAGCATAAACGTGTTAAAAAATCCTGTTAGAATTGTTTAACACAGAAAAAAATGGTGATAAAATCATGAAAGTAAATGGAAAGATTGTTTCAAATGCTCTAAATCTGCTCAATCACCTCAAAATAACATAACTACAATGAAAAAACCCACACAATCAGCACATTTTCATGTCAAAACTTTCAAATTAAGCTTATAACAAACAGTATAAGCCTTGTACTACAAGTAAAGTAAAACTGCAAGCACATGCAATTTCCCAGTCAGAGAAAAACAGTCAAACCAGCAGAATACACTATTCAAGCACTAGGAGAAAAAAGACAGAGACAGGAAACAAAAACTCCAAAGGGTTTCTTATCTGAGCTCAGCAGCTGAAGAGATCCAGAGTAAGTAGTCTTTACAAGAGGCCCTTCTTTTACCATGGCAGTTGAAAACTGAAAAGGTCCTATCTGGGTTTATTAGGCAGTCCCTGTACTACAAGGTGATTGATCCACAGACTGGCAGGGGGAGGGACTCTGAGCTTTAGTATACTGCCAGAGGAGGGTAGTAGTGCACTACTACCCAAATGACAGTAAGGCAGTGTGTTTATTGAACATCATTGGTATATCATGGTGATCACTGATTATACAAATGTATTTCCTAAGGTAGTAACCCCGAAAATAGTTAATTTAAAGTCTATAGCAAAAGAACTAGTAATGTTCTTTTCTAGTCTAGTAATTCCTAGAGAAACTGTTGCTAACAGATGCACTCCATTAATGTACAGATTAATGTATAAACTATTTATTTATTTTTTTAATCAGAGTGATGCAGCCAACTAGCACATACTGCCAGGAGTAATCTAGAAAAGAAGAATGACAAAGCTGAGGAATAAGGTATAAAGAGCAGTGGGATAACCAGTGCTTCTGTATGGCACAGCAACCTGTACAATGAAGGCAGAGCAGCTGAGGAAGCTTGAGGTGCTGGAGATGAAGTGTCTAAGGTAGATTTCTGGATGCACATTGTGATGCAGATGAAGAAGTAAGGATATCATAGCAGAAGCCAAAATATCCCCAACTGCAGAAAAGGTCAAGGAAAACTGATTACTGTGGACTGGTCATGTGCAGGAAAGCAAAAGACAATTTGGTAATGAAGATTTGAAAGAAATGGGAAGAAGGCAAGAGGAGATGAGGATATCCAGCCAAGAGATGGTTTGACTGCGTAAATGAAGACCTGCAATAGTCTAGCATAACTGTTGAAGAAGGTAGGAAAGTGGCTTGGAATCAAGATATGTGGCAAAAGTTGTCATAAAACACAGACCTCATGTAGAAATGGGAAAAAGATGACTGTTGATGTTGATGATTTGTTAATTTTTCAAAGGGAAACAGCTAAGGACAACTGCAAACAACCATGCAAATGAGATAGTTGAGTGCTTTAATAAAACGTTAAGTCTGAGTTATTAAAGACTACACAACTACTGGATGTGAGAAATTAAAATCAACTGCTTTCATATCATCTACACGGAAGGAAAAAAACATACCCTTAAAATGTTAGGAATAACAAAGGAGCATATAAGAAACAAAATAACCCATTTAAAACTATGACAGAGCATTTTACAGACCTGCAGAAAAACTATAATCCCTAGAGTAAAACAACATACTGACAGCACAAGAGACCAAACAGAAAATGTAGCAAAATTCTCATCTCGGAGAATTCAAACTAGGGGATAAAGTACTTATGTTATTACCAATGGCTGAAAACAATCCCCTACAAAGTGGCAAGAACCTTTTAAAATTGTTGAAAATGTAAGTGAAGCAAACTACAGGGAGAGACAGACAACCACTAACAAGAAACTACAACAGTTACAACATACAAATATTCTGCTGCCTTGGAGAGAAACTGAAGTTTCTGTAGCAATGTGTGCTTGCAGAGGAAGTTAAAGCCTCTATATCATCTCCTGTTTTTGAGCTGGATGAGACTTTATTAATGTCTCATGTTCATGGGTAAGTACTAGGCTAGCTACCCTTGCGAGCCATTTCAAGCCTATCCATTTTCCCTTTTTCTGCCTGAATTAAGCTAACCCATTTGGTTAGAGATTGTCCTTACTTATGCCTTTGTACATTAGTATTACAGGGGCCAGTCCTGGGGTAAGCATTTTGCTTCTCATCCATAGATTCAAGTAGCGCTTGAATATGGGCAGGGATGAACTTTGTTTTATATGGATGGGGAATCGGCTTCACAACAGCAGTATCCTCTGCGAGATATACTTATTCCTACACCCTGTTCTGTTGATGTTGCAGAACAGGTATAGATGGGTTCCCTTCAGAATCTCAAACTACTGAAATCCCTAATTTCAACAGCCCGAGACCAGAAAGGCAAAAGTGCAGAATACTGAAAACTCCAGAAGCACGAAATTCCAAATCCCGAAGTTCAGAAATTTTGAATTAGCGGTTCTGGTATTGCAGTGTGTGAGTAGATGGTTGGAGATGTAGTTAAGTGTTTGTGTTTTACGTGTTTTGGGTAGGGGCTTTAGTGTGTGCCCGTGTGGTTTTTTTTTTTTTTTTTGTGACACTGTGTAGGCTTGCTCTTGGTCAAACTGCCATTTGTATTAAACATTAACATTACACAGTAAGATTGGACACCCTTTGTAAAGGGTCTTAAAGTATCTGATAAAGAGCTGGCTGGTGGCAGTTATAACTACCTTATAGTCTGGGCCAAAGGGGGCATAGCTAGTAAACCTGTGCCAGCCTTTTCCAGGGGGGGGGGTGTGAGTCAAGCCTCAAAGAGTACGTGTGTCAGCTACTTGGGCAGGGACATGAAGCAATGGTTGGACAGAGAGGGTGCTGGAGGCCTTGACCTGGCCACTCAGCTAAGATCTCGGCTCTATAGCTGTGCCAGTGAGGAGTCTTACTGGGGATTTGGAAAAAGAGGGAGAAACCAGCCCCGGACTATCTGTGGTCTCTGTGTGCTCTTAAGGGAAATTCCACTTGATGCAGACAACTGCATCTGGAAATAGTGCGTGTGCACCTGTCATCCTCCCAATCTACATCCCCCACTGGTGCTACTGGTGAGGACTGAGGCTCCTTGATTACTGGGCCTGTGGTGGGGTATCACAGGGCATATAAAATACTCCATTATAACTATAATCAAAAAAGAGACTGGAAAAGCAATTTACAAGTGAACAATGGAAAGAACATATATATGATTCCCACGTCTGCAACAAGGTCCAGAAGGTTAAAGATTTTTGCATGGAAGTGTTTGCATAGGTATAGTTATACTCCAAGCAGACTTCAAAGAATTTCTCCTTAGGTGGACAACAAATATTGGATGTGTGATGGTGAAGAAAGAGGTACTGGGAACATGTTTTTTTGGGCGTGTAAGAAGCTGGCAGATTTAAAAGATTCCATACAGAGTAGCCGGTCAAAAATAACGGGGAAACAAATGGTTGTAATTAAAGACATGATTTGTTTGAGCTGGAGCATATGATCTGAATTGCCTGGACATAGTAAGGCCTTATTAAGTTTAATTCTGTTGGCTGCCAGAAAAGTAATAACTAGAATATGGAAATAAGAATCTAAACCAACTGTATTTGAAGTACTGAATATTCTAAGAGAGAGAACTGGAAGAGGGATCTTTAGAAAAGAGAATGAGCAAATTACATGGAAACAGATAAAATTTGTGGGACATGGAGATTAATGCTCAGGAAGAGGAGTGCAGTTTAAGGGAAAGCAGGTATTGAGTGATTTATAAAACACTGGATTAAAAGACAGTTGTGATAAAGAAAGAAAACATGTAATGTATAAAGTGTGTAAACAGAAAAGAATATTATGGTTTGTCTCTTTTTTTATTAATGCATCTGTGCCTATGTCTTAAGTGATATCTTAATAACAGTGTTAAAAGAGAGGGGGGGATTTAACCAGAACAGGAATGTCCAGCAAATAAAGATAAAAAAATAAATATTCAACACTAGAGGCAGATGAAGGGGGAAGAAGGTATAGCTTCAAAGAAGCAATGAGATAGATCAATAGGAGGTAGAATAAAAAGAAAAGAAAGCTGAGGATGGGAAAGGAGAAGATGCAAAAAAAGTGAAAAGATTAATGTAAAAGTAGCATTGGTTAAAGCTAACAGTATAAAGAATGACGTTAGATGCAAAACAGTACATGAGTGGTGTACGTCAATCAAGACAGATATTGTAGGATTATTACATGCAAGATTTCTGGGTACAGCAAAGAAGGAAAAATAAAAAAAAAATGAATAGGAAAAGTTAGTGTTTGGTCTTTTGGGCAGAACGTGTGTTCTGTAGAAATACTTCAACCTGTTCTTTTATGAATATTAGATGTAATGGTGCTAGTAGCACAAAGATTAGTGGTGTGTAATCTAAGAGTGAGGGCTAAAGTTATACAGAGCGATGTCAAATGACTGACTTTTTAAATAGTCGAATTTTGTAGAACTCATATGGTCAACTACTTAAAAAGTTAAAACATATTTGAAACTCACAAAAGAATTTTTGCAGGAGGCAAGCCCACTGCACCCTCCACACCCCTTGCTAATTATACATACCAATGCTGTGATCACACTACAGTGGGGAAAATGGCATACTTTTCTATCCCCACTGTAATGCGATCTTGGAACAATACTGTTTAAGCAAACAGGGACATGCTTGACTTTTTAAATAGCTGATCATGAGTTCAATCATATGAATTCTGATTGCCAAAAGTTGATCTTTTAACATAAACCCAAACTTATACATTAAATCCAGCAAACTGGTATACTGCTGTAGGGGAAAGGAAAAAACTAAAGTGATTAACAAGTATGTAGCTATAAATAAGAGTGCAGTGTAGTGTTAGTACAGAACTAAAAGGGTCTGTAACTTGAGGAAGACAACAGGAAAACTAATAGGATGCTAAAGTAATGAAGGAAGCAATGCAATGTGGATACCTGAATTTTGGTCAAGAAAGAATTCATATGGGAGACACTCCCAAGACGGCTGCACAGTTATCAACCATTTAATTTCAGCTCTTTCAATGTGACAACAGAAACTGTTAAATAAGAGCCACTAATACTGTAATTTTCTGTATTACTGATTGGGAAGAATCCTGCAAATTTTCAGCAGAAAATAAGTCCAGGTTCAGATTTCAGTAATTTAAAGGAAAAAATAAATCAAATCTGCTCAGTGGTGATTAAAACAATGAAACATTGAATGAATATATCAACACAAATAACAACAGTGGGAAAAAATAGAAGGATCTTTAACTAGTTATTCTGATAAACTCATAAAACTGCAAAACTCGGAGCCTGAAATGAAGAAAAGACTGGCAGAGTATGACGTTTCTCAGAAGGAGCCATTTCAAAAAGTGGTAGAGTTAGAAGACAGAGCACACATTGAAAACCTAACATTTTTAGCTGTACCAGAGAATAAAGAAGGAACAGACTGTATTAATTTTATGAAAAGACAAATAAGCAACTGGACGGCTATTCCACAGCAAGATTTTTTTTTTTAAATGAAAGGGTGCATCGTGTGTATGCTCCAAACCTGGTCATTAGAAAGCAGTAAAAACCTTTATTAGAAAAGAGGCAATCATACCAGCAGAAAGAGATGAAACTGACAAAATGGTAGCAGAAAGGAAAAGTATTAAAAGTGGAGACAGCACAGTGTTTGTGGAAAATGACTATCCATTGTCTGCAGCAGGCTTGATAATTATGGCAGAAGAGAAGTAAATGTATCCCAGCAATCAGGAAATGTTGAGAGACAGGTGTGACATTAAAACTGCTGTATCCAACTGTCTTCAAAATACTTTTTCCTGGAGGAACAAATATATTTTTGGATGAAGAACAAGCTAAAGAGGAAATAAAGTTCATCTAACAAAACGTGAGCTGAAAGACAATTCTGCTTCTCATTCTACTGGCAATAAAGCTCACAGACAGACGTTACCAGTGAAACCTCTGAAGGAAAATGTTTGGGAGAGAGAAAAGAAGCACAGGAGTTGACTAGAAGAATCAGGAGTACCTTGGGCGAGAACCAGAGTCTATTATTGGGAGATGGAGGTGAATAGGAAGACCAGCAACACATTTTTTGAATAAATGGGAGACTATAAAGCAACAATCACATTTGCGAAATAGGGCTTTGCAAGAAAAAAGTGGCTGAGATTTTTGTTGATGTTTGTTATACTTGTGAGTGGACAATAAAGGATATCCCCAATTTTATGTCATTAATGTTTAGAAAGAAACTAAAGGAGTAAAAGTAACTAAATAAAACAATTTTGTTCTTATTAGTATTTGTATAAAACATTTCATGATATAAAATGCATGTTATACAGTAAAGTAGTTTTGTACAGTGTGCAGTCAGAAGAGGAGGGAGTCTTTTCAATGACTGTTGTGTGTGTTAAGATATGAAAGTAAACAAGTGCTTTTCAATTGTAGAAAAATACAGGCTTGATAGTAAAACAAGGGAAGAAAGGCTGGACAGAAGCAAGTTTAAGCTAATATGCTGTGATTTTGCACTGCTGGGCTGTTGTGTAATAGTACACTCATTACACTATTTGCAGAATTAAGATCATTTCTCTTATTTTCACAACAGCGGATGTCTAAATAAATGTCCTTGATTTAAGCTATAACAAAATGTTTTATAAGCAAGAGGGCTTGAAAAATAAGACAAAATGAAGAAAGCCGTGAAAATGGTAAGTTTCTTGCATTTGCAAACTTTTTTTTTGCAAATGTTAGTGAGAGTGAAAAAGTCTGCTACTGAGGGCAGTTGTACATTCTACACTGAGTGAAATTTACAAAATTTCCTTCATGCGTCTGCAGAGTTGTTAGTTTTTTCATTATTTACTACATTTTTATGGAGACCAGCTGTCTGCAGGTACAAGCAATTAATCTTTTTTTTTTTTTTTTTAACAAGAAACATCTTTATTAAATTATCATATATGATATAGGCCACGTTACATTTATATAAATGAAAATAAACCTAGTGACACAATCTCATTTGCAAACATTACACATTCCAAACTATGTCGAGACAATTGTAGCTGCAAACATTATACAACACTTTTAACATATCCAGTCATTGTCAGTAAACCACTAATAGCTCATTTAAATCCTGCCTTCTTTTAAACCTTGCTCCTCCTCTGCATGTACTGATCCCACATTTCCCATTTTTTCTTATGTAATTTGCTCTTACCCTTTTCTAAAGATCCCAATTCCAAGTGTTTTATCTCTGATACTATCTTCGATAACTCTAGAAAGGTGGTTTAGACTTTGAATTCCATTTTCTAGTAAATGCTTTTTGACAACCATCATTAGACTCAGTGAGACCTTACTATGTCTAGGCAATTCCGATTCTGTACCATAGCTCAAAATAACATTTAAGTAGTTAATCCAATTTGCTCACCCAGCATCTCCGACAGAGCAGTTTGCAGGGAATCTTTAAAGTCTGCCAACTCATTACACTCCCAGAAAAATATGTTCTCAGTTACCTCTTTTTTCCTTATCACACCTCCAACATTTGCTGCCTACCTGAGGAAAAATTATTTGAAGTCTGCTTGAGGTATAAAAATACCTATGTAAATACTTCCAAGCAAAAATCCTAAATCTTCTAGATTTTGTTGCATATTTGGGAGACATACATATATCCCCATTGTTTCTTTGTGAATTGCTTATCTATTCTCTTTTCCCAATTCTTCCTACCCTCCTTGAATTGATTCTTATAATTATTATGCAGTATTTTACATTCTCTAGTAATTATGACTTTCTTAATGGCAACTACTGCTCTAGATTATACTAAAAACTCTACCAATGCTGGTCTTTCGTTTAGGACCCCCCCCCCTTGTTTCTTTCTCTTTGCCTGTGCTGTGATATCAATCCTTGATATGGAAGGCAATCTCTATCCTGCAGTCCAAATAAGTTCTTATCATCTTCCCACTCTATTACCTTTCCCTCTTAAGTTATTTGCTCCCAATACCTTGGTTCCTTTGCCAGTTTTCTCCAATATATTCCTGCCTCCTCTTGCCTATTGTCTGTATCCTTACTTGCAGTCATCCCTATCAGCAGAATCTCTTTTCTCCATTCCCGTGTTGGCTTAGTTCTTAGAAGACCTTCTGCTAGTTTATAAATATAATATTCTGTATGATTATTGTTTTTCTCCTTAAAGGTCTGCATCCAAATTCCCAGTGTCTACCTGCCTATTTCATCATCATCTCTTTCCACTTTGAATTCCAGTTTTCTGCTTGTGCCATATATGGGAGCCTTAACTGTGTTGCTCTGAAAAATAAGTTATGTACTCACCATAACGTTCCATCTGAGTTGTACTTCATTTATCTTCAACTTGTGGGTATTCGGATCTGAGATGGCCACATCACCAGCATTTGATTGAGCTCCAAGCTCCTCCCCTACCCATAATGCCTCTCCATCTCCTTCCTTCCCTCAGATCGAGTTTGCTGAATCAGAAACATAAGCCCGACCCAAAGAAAGCTTATCACTAAAGGTAAAGGCAATCTAGACCAAGCATAAGCAGGAGAACTACAAGTGTGCATCTCTCCTAAATACCAAAATAGGACAACTGTGTCATGGTCAGGGAGAAGGACTGAGGGATGGTTGAAGACAAATGAAGTACAACTACTCAGATGGAATGTTATGGTGAGTACATAACTTCTTTATCTGTAGTAGTTTACTTCATTTGATCTTCAACCTGTGAGACAGAGTCCCCAGCTACCTTTATCTGAGTGGTCCTCATGGAAGGATATTACCAAACACCGCGCAGCCAAAGGATGCTCTACCCCTGGATACCATACCCAATTTGTAATGTGAAATAAAGGTATGAGATGAGGACCAAGAAGCTGCAGAACAAATGTCATCCAGTGACACTCTAGACCAGAAAGCCACCGAAGCTGCCATGGATCTAGTGGAATGGGCTTTAATCAAGCACAGCGGCCAGCTACCTTTGTCAGAATATGCCCGGATAATGCATTGGGAAATCCATCTAGCAATGGTAACTTTGGAAATCTGTTTGCCTAAAAAGGTTCTCGAATAGGATACAAACAGTTGGTCTGATTTTCGGAAGGGTTTTGTTTTGTGTAAGTAAAACCTCAATTACCTATGTACTTCCAACAAATGTAACTTGTATTCACTTAATGTTTTGGAAATTTGGAAAGAAAACAGGAAGACTGATCGTTTGATTAATACTGTTCTCAGAAGCCACTTTAGGAAGGAAGGATTTGTGTGCAGGGAAACCCTGTCCATATGAAAAACTATATAGGGAATTTTAATGGATAAAGCTTGGAGTTTGGATACCCTCCTGGCCAAAGTAATGGCTACCAAAAAGGCGGTTTTCCAAGAAAGGAATTGTAAGTCTACTGATGCCGCTTGTTCAAAGAGAGGGGAAACTACGGCTTGTAGGACAAAGGTGAAGTCCCAAGGTGGCGTTGGATCTTTCACTGGCAGCTGCAACATAAAAGTTCCTTTAAGAAAGGTCTTACAGAGCCTAGACGAAGATAAGGAAGCCATGTGTTCACCCACATGGAAGTTAGAAATGGCAGCCCACATGGAAGTTACAAATGGCAGACAGTTGAACTCTAACAATAGAAGAACTCACCCTGCTGAAAAATACCAGATAAAAAATTCCAGAATGGCCAGAACTGGTGCTGAAAAGGGGTCTAGATTCTGTTGGGAGGTCCAAATAGAGAAACGTTAACGTTTACATTTACTATGGTATATCTTTTTGGTAGAAGATTTATGGGCTGCCAACAGAATGGCTTTAACCAGAGAGGATAAACCGGGAGTCCTAATCATTATTGGAACTCGAGCAGCCAAGCTGTGAGTTTCAGACTGTCCAGGTCTGGGTGAGAAATAAGATCCGGAGCCGGATCCAAGATCCATGGAGGGACAACTAGATGAGACCAGAGAGGGGAACCAGACTTGACGAGGCCAGAATGGGGCAATGAGTACTATTGTGCTCCCCAGCCTGTGAGCTTTCTGAAGAAACTTCGGAATGAGACGTAACGGAGGGTAAGCATAAAGGAGACCATGAGGCCAAGCATGAACCAATGCATCTCTGGGGCCTTCCCCCTGAGGTGGGTTCAGAGCAAAGAACTCGCTGCACTTCACGTTGGAAGGAGATTCAAAGAGATCACAGCAATTCCAGCCCCACTTGAGGAAGATCTGTTCCGCTGCTGAAGGAATCAGAGACCACTCGTAAGGCATCAGAATAGTCCTGCTGAGCCTGTCCACTAGAATGCTGGACTGTCCTGGAATGTGTGTAGCCACCAGAACGCAGCCGGGGGAAACTGCCACCTCCCATGCTCTCATCGCTTCTCGACAAAGGGGGTAAGACCTGGTTCCTCCCTGCTTGTTGACATACCAGACCACTGACATGATGTCCGACTGGATGGCAAGAGTCCATAGAGGAAGATGGACATGAAGGGCCTGCAATGCTAAAAGAACCACCCTCATCTCCAGGACACTTATATGCAAGTTGGTCTCGGAAGGGGACCACATGCCTTGAACTGTCCTACCCGAGCAATGCCCCCCCCACCCTAGCTGTGAGGCATCTGTGGTCAGTGTGTTGTGGGAAAAGATGGAAGAAAGGGACGTCCCTGGACATGTTCCAGGGAAAGAGTCCACCAGAGAAGTGACTCCCTGCAAGCCTGGCATATGCGTATCAGATGGGACAAAAGTAGGTCCACAAGGGACCACTCAACTGCTAACATCCACTGGAGAACCCTCATGTAAATACGTGTGGAGAGGAGAAGACTAATAGCGGCTGGCATGGAACCCAGGGCCTGCAAAACCATTTCCGCTGATGGGCGGTGAAAATGAAGAATGTAAGATACATGAAGTTTCAAATTGTTTACCCTTTCTGGGGTGAGATAGACTTTCATTTGTATGGTGTCTAGCTGAGCTCCAATGAACTGTAAGCTCTGAACTAAAGTCAGCGACGACTTGTTGATGTTGACTGTAATGCCCAGTCTGTTTGCTAGAAGAAGGAAGTAATCCCTGGTCTGGCATAGTAGATGCTTGGGTAGAGGCAGCAAGGAGCCAATCCTCCAGGTAGGGGAAAACCTTGATTTTCTGAAGCCTCAGGTGGGCTTGTTACCACTGCCACAACTTTGGTGAACACCCTGGGGGCAGTGGTGAGAGCAAAAGGTAGGGCCCTGAATTGATAATGATTGGCCCCCACCTGGAAGTGAAGAAACCTGCAGGAGTGCCTGTTCATTTTGATGTGATAGTACGTGTCCTGGAGGTCAGACGAGCACATCCAATCTTCTGCTTGCAGGTAGGGCAGAATGGACTGAATTGTGACCATCCAGAACTTCTTCTTGGCTACTGCCAGGTTCAGTTTGGACAGATCCAGAATGGGTCTTAGGTTCCCACGTTTTCTTTGGCACTAAAAAGAACCTAGAAAAGACGCCCGATCTGGACTGATCTAGCGGGACGGGTTGGATGACTCACTTTATTAGCAGCTTTTTAACTTCCTGTGCTGCTTCCTTCCTTTGTGCGGGTGTAGCATCCAGGAGGAGTTTTGGTTGATGAGGTGGGGCTACAAACGGGATGGAATAGCCTCTGGATATGACTTTTAGTAGCCAATGGTCTGTGGTAATGGACTCCCACTCCTGTGGGTGTAAGGAGAAATGGCCCCCGACTGCCTCCAGAGGTGTGCAGTTGGGCAACCCCTCAGGATTGTTGTGCAGGTCTATGGTCTATCCGAGAAGAGTTCTTGAGACCTGAAATCCCCCCCCCCGCCTCTGGGTCGGCATTTGTCATAACCCCCTTTGCCGATGGGGGAAGAAGAGTCCTGTGTGTTCCAGGAGAAAGTACAGTTGTGTACACTTATCATAAATGTAGATGTTCGAGTGTATTCACTGCTGCAGTCATCACATTTGGGTTATCTGCTTGCAGTAGCCCTCAGTCGGCCTGATTATCAATGTCTTGGGTCCTGCATCAGTTGCTGTCTCATCTTCCATGACGTCAGGTAGTCAGGGGTATAAAGCATACAGCTGACATCATTACATCAGTTTTTCTTGCCCCAGATGTCAGGTGTCCCCATAATGGGAAGCAATTATATACAAGGCTAAACCTCCAACAAAAAAGCAAATACAAATACAACAAAAAGCTTTAAGCATAGTAAACAAGAATAGAGGTATAGTCAGTAGAAGTCAGGGGGCTGGAGGGAGGGTAACCAGGACTGCAACAGTGAATACACTCGAACATCTACATTTATGGTAAGTGTACACAGTTGTACTATGTTCTTCGTGCTTCACTGTTGCAGTCATCACATTTGGGTAGATTCTTAAAGCTAAGCATGGGAGGAGGTAATGAGATAGCATTAGGACCAGCTATAAGGCCCTGCAAGACTGCAGTGGCAAAGCCAGCTCTGGATTTAGAAAAAAATTGGCAAGTGGTAATGCTTGGTGATGGTATGTACAGAACTCCAGGTAGCAGCTTCTAGAATGTCCCTGGTAGGGACACTTTTGTGAAAGGCTGTAAAGGTAGATGCAGCCCTGGTTGAATGTGGTCGTATCCCCTGTGGGGTAGGTCTTCCATGGTGCTTATAGCAAAAATGAATGCAGCGGCCTATCCACTTAGAAATTGTTTACTTTGAAATGGCCTTCCCCTCTACCCCTGCAGCAAATGCAACCAGCAGCTGCTCAGATTTCCTGAGAGGTTTAGTCCTGTCCAAGTAAAATCTAAGTTGTATGTGCACATCCAAGGAGTGCAGTATTCATTCCCCTTGGTTCTGTGGATTAGAAAAGAAGGCTGGCAAATAAATGGACTGATTAAGGGCCACAATGGATACCACCTTGGGCATGAAGGAGGGATTGGTCCTGAGGGACACCCTGTCCGCAAGAAAGATGATGAAAGGCTCCACTGCCACAAGGGCCTGTAATTCAGACACCCTTCTTGCTGAATTGGCTAGAAGAAAGGCTGTTTTCCAAGAAAGGAATTTCAACTCCGCATTTGCAGCTGGCTCAAAGGGAGGTACAGTGAGCTTTTCCAATACAAAGTTAAGGTCCCAGGCTAGAGTAGGGCTTCTCCTGGGTGGTCTTAAGTTTTTGGCCCCTCTGAGGAACTGCTTCAGCAGTGGATGAGAGAAGAGGGGTGGTTCTGTATTGTAATGAGCTGAAATGGCTGAGGCATGAATTTTGATGGAGGAAAAGGAAAGGCCCTTGTGAAGCATCTCAGTTAAGTATTGAAGAATCTGAGGTAAATTGGGTGCTGTTGTGCCCATTCCTTGAGTTTGGTTCGAGGAACAGAATCTTTTCCATTTTTCAGCATAGGATTTTCTAGTACTAGGCCTCCTTGCCTCTAGAATGACATCCATCACTTGCTTACTGACGGATGGTAATGGAGAGTAATGGAGAGATCAGGTAATTAGCCAGGCTGCCAGGTTCAGGGTTTGAAGCTGTGGGTGCAGAATCTGGCCCTCCTGCTGGAACAGCAGGGCAGGGGTCTGTGGCAGGTGCCATGGTGGCCAGCAGTGACACACTGCACAAGAAGGGGTACCAGTGTTGGCATGGCCAGTCTGATGCAATCAGTATTGTCCTTGGTTTGTCCTGTTTGATCTTTAGTAGTACCTTGGAGAGGAGAGGCAGAGAGAGAAAGGCATAAACTGATTGGTTTTTCCATGTGAAGGACAGGGCATCCACTTTCCAAGCTTGTTTGTGGGGAGTCCTTGTGCAGAATTTATCCAATTGGTAGTTCTGGGGGGAGGCAAACAGGTCTATCTCTGGGCTCCCCATTTGTTTCTCAACATGTTGAATATCTTTGGTTCCAGTTTCCACTCCTGTGGGTCCATGAGATTTCTGCTTAGGTTGCCTGCCAGTGTATTTAGCTTTCCTGGCAGGAATTGAGCCTGTAGGTGCACTTGGTAGCTCAAGGCTGTGTTCCACAGAGCCATGGCTAGTCTGCAGAGAGGGTATGAGTGGGTTCCTCCCTGTTTGTTTATGTACCACATAACAGTGGTGTTGTCTGTCTTTACCAATAATTATCCTGGAAGAATGTGGTCCTTGAAGTCTGTCAGAGCATTCTGTACAGCTAACATTTCTTTTTAATTGATATGCAGGTGCATTTGACTTGGGTTCCATTTGCCCTGAATGCCCTTCCCTGCCAAGTGAGCCCCCCCCCCATGCATAGTCTGATGCGTCTGTTGTTAGGGTTTGGGCGCCAGGGGGTAGAGAGAATGGCAGTCCCTTGTTTTGGTGGCAGGCCTCTGACCACCAAAGGAACTCTATCTGTAGACAAGGTGTGATAGGAATCATTGATTCTAGATCCTGAGAATGTTGACACCATAGGCTTTTTAGATACCATTGTAGTTTCCTCATATGCAGTCTTGCATATGGAATTAGTAGAATGCAGGAGGCTATGAACCCCAGGGCTTGCAGTATTTTCCTTGCAGATAGCTGGGTCTTTGTGGCCAGTAGTTTGAAGTAGACTGTCACATAAACTTGTTTCTCTGGCGTGAGGTAGGCTATCTGGGAAGTTGTATTCAAGCTTGCTCCCAGGAATACAATTTGTTGGCAAGATACAAGATGTGAATTATTTTTGTTTATGGTATACCCCAGAGAAGTTAGCAATTTCTTTACAAATGCCAGATGATTTAATAGTATGTCCTGACTTTCTGACTGAATTAGACAATCATCCAGGCATGGGTATATTTAAATATTTCTTTGCCTGCAAAATGCAATGACTGGAGCTAGGCACTTGGTGAATACCTTGGGCGCAATAGATAAGCCAAAGGGCAGTGCAGAGAACTGATAGTGTATGTAGCCTGCTTTGAAGCATAGGTATCTTCTGCAAGATTCCCTGATTGGGATGTGCAGGTAGGCTTCCTTTAAATCCAGTGTTGCCAACCAGGCATATTTGCCTAACATAGGAAGCAGCTGATGAAGAGTTAGCATCTTGAATTTTGGGATTACCAAAAATGTGTTTAGGATAGACAGGTCCAGGATAGGACGCCGGGAATTGTCTTTTCTGGGTAACAGAAAAAGTCTTGAGTAGAAACCTTGTCCCCATTCTTCTTCTGGGACAGGTTGAATAGCCCTGATGCTTAAAAGAGAGAGAACTTGCTTTTGAGGCTCTGCCCACTGATTTGGGGGTAGATCTGGCCAACCATTTGGGGTTGGTAAGGAGTGGAAGTGGAATCTGTATCCTTGGTAAACTACATTTAAAACCCATTTGTCCAGGGTAATGTTTCCAATTTTTTGCCTGCAGGGCAATCTTTCCCCCTAAAGGAACAGTCAGTTCTGCAGGGCTTGGAAGGTTTAAAGATAAGTCATTGAGACAGTTTACCATAGGGGAGTCTTACTACTCCCTGCTTTGGAAGTGGGAGCCCTCCATTGCTTAGTCCTGTGAGTGCCTTGGGACTGCAGCCTGGGTGTTCTGCTAGTTCTGGGTTTGGACTGAGAAGGCCTGGAAGAGGCAGGAAAGGACCAATTCTTAGAGGGCCAATGCCTACTAAATATGGGAGGCTGAACTTGCAGGAAATCTTTAACAGTTTGCATATATTTAGCTTTTTCCTCCATCTTTTTAAGTACTTCTTCTGCTTTGTTGCCAAACAGGTGGTCTAGCATCCAGCAATTTAGCTTTAACATGATATGGCAAAGATTGCGCATTAAGCCAAGCATGCCTTCCAAGTACAGACCCAGTGACAGCAGTCCTGCAAGATATGCCTCTAATGAATCAAAACCACATTGCAAAGTATGTTTTCCAACTTGTTCAGCAGAATGCATTAAATCCTGTAAATCTTTATTTTCAGCACAGTCAGGAATCAACATCATTTTCTGTTTAAGCAATCCAGTAATATGCTGCTGATACTTTAACATATGAAAGTGGCAGTTTAAGGCCCTAATGGCCATGGTTGCAGAACTGTATACCTTCTTACCCCATCTATCCAGCACCCTGGAATCTCTATCAAGGGGGGTAGGATTTTTGGCAGTAGTACCCTTAATGCCCTTGGGTCCCTGTGAAATGGTCTCAGGATCCGCCGTAGGATTTTTAAAGAAGAACTTGTGAGAGTCAGGAACCCTGTAATACCTATCAGGTGTTCTGGGAGCAGGAGGTAAAGAGTCAGAGGCCAGGCTAGATTCCGAGAAGGCATCATCAACAATGTCCAGTACAGGAGGGATAGCTAAAGGGCTGTGTTGGGGCAGAAGTAAGAAATCCCTAAACCTCTTTTTGGAGTCAGAGTAATCCTGGCTTTCCCAGAGAAAATGCTCCCTTATAGTATGCAAGGTTTCACCAAAAGAGAAATCCTCTGGAGGGGAAGCAGAGGGAATGGAGTACTCTGCATCAGAATCCTCATAGGTAGATAAGGGTAAATCCTGGTAATCAGAAGAAACAGAAATTTCAGAGTCCTGATCAGAAGAATCAGAAGGAAAATCAGTCCTAGGTCTCTTAGGGTGGCCTTGCCTGATTAGAGTAATAAGGTCTT
Organism: Protopterus annectens; assembly: GCF_019279795.1. Classification (NCBI taxonomy): domain Eukaryota; kingdom Metazoa; phylum Chordata; order Ceratodontiformes; family Protopteridae; genus Protopterus; species Protopterus annectens. The sequence goes on from NC_056746.1 coordinate 625,820,291, forward strand.
CAGCCATTCTTACCATTTGTTTTTTAGGCATAGGGGCCTGACCATGTGGTCTGGGCGTCGGTCTTCTAGGCATGGATCGAGTTTTAGGCCTTGAAGAAGAAGATGGCATCGGTTTAATATGAAAGTCAGTAGGCCTGAATACACCCTCAAAATCCGGTGCCTGCACAGCGGCTCTGGACCCATCCAAGGTAGAGGCATCTGCAGGTTAAACAGTCAAAGACGCATCTCGCGGCATACTGGACTCCGAATGGGTCTCAGTAGAGGCCTGCAAATCTGAAGTAGTGGGTATCAGAGGCTGCAAAAGCACCTCAAAGAGTACCAGTGAACTGGCAACTAGCTAGGAGAAGAGTCGCCGGCAGCTTTGGATCTATGTGATCTGTCTCTGTCTTTATCTTTGCATTTTTTCTGAATGTTGGTAGTCGGGTGGCTTACCGAAGCCATTTCTGGATAATTGAACTGAGTACCAAAATATTTAGAAGAGTAAATAAACCGACGACGAATAGTTTGAGGTTTGAATAAAGCACAACACCAACAGCGAAGTACGTCGTGGTCTGGGTCTAAGAAAGGAATGCAGTACAAATAAAAATCTTTAACAGATATTTGCTTTCCACAAGACATACAATTGTTAACTTTTACTGACATCGGTTTAGAGCAAGAAAAAGGTTCCCCAATGGGGTACTTAGCTTAGTTGAAGATTTTGGTTCTGAAACTCTAAAACGAAAATTTCAGGAGTCGGCCGACTGGCGCTTGCGAACTGCTTCTTCTTCAGGCACCGCACGGCAAGAAAGACTGATGTAATAATATCAGCTGCATGCTTTATACCCCTGACTACCTGACGTCATGGAAGATGAGACAGCAACAGATGCAGGACCCAAGACTTTGATAATCAGACTGACTGAGGGCTACTGCAAGCAGATAACTCAAATGTGATGACTGCAATAGTGAAACACGAAGAACATCTGAGATTTTTGGAACCACATCTTCTTTGCCCTCACTGATACCTTGAGAAGGATCTTTGAGGGGCGGAGAAGCGGATCCCGATGGCAGACAGTGTCTTCCCTTCCTTCTCACTCTGGACTAAAGTCTCACACATGGACTTCACAAACAGGGAAGAGCCTTCGTAGGGAGCATTCGCAAATGACGCCTTAAAGGGTTCTGAGAACTGACATAGCCGAAGCCAGGCATGGAGCTTCACGGCAACGCCAGTCCCGGCCACCCTAGTGGCCCCTTCTATGGCATGGGAAAGGAGATGCATAGATATATTCACGACCGCCTTGACAGTAGCCATGCATGCAGAGAGCATTTTCATGTTCCCTGCAAACGTGGGTTTTGGGGGCGACTCAGAGACTTCCTTGACCAAGTCTTGTTGAAGTCAAATAACATGCACCATATACTTCAGCACCCTTATGGAAAAGGTGGGTGAAGCATAAACTCACTTCTCCAGATGATCCATCAACTGTGACTCTCGATCAGGAGGACTGACCGCAGAGCTCTCCTGAGCAAGCTCTTTCTTGGTGGCAGCTGCCACCACCATAGCGTCTACTGGTAACCCCTTACTCCAGCTGACTCTGTCCTGTGGGGGGGCTAAGGACTTTATCCAGTCTTTCCGGAATTGGCTCCATGGTATCTCGTTCCTTCCATGCCCTAGATGTAATAAGGTCCACCAGTGGATTGGTGGGTTGGGGATACTCAGGAGGTAGATGGGCCCATACAGAATGCCTCCAGGAACACAGACTCACCTGGGGTTGGTTTTTCGGCAGACTATCCACCTCTTTGGCATAGTATTTCCATGATGTCTCCAAAGGAGACAACCTCGGGGGGTGGCGTGTGGGAACCTTCCTCTTCTTCCATGTCTGTGTCATCTGTGAGGGACTCTGGGGAGGAGTCCAAGTGTCTCTTTTACATGTGCGTTTGCGAGGGACCTACTCAGTAGGACTCTCTGTTTGTGGCTCACAAACTGGGGGTTACTCCCTAATGGGTGCTCCCTGGGGCATATCAAGTACGGGCTGTCCCTGAGATGACAGGATGGTTGGAGCCATACCCAGAACTGAGGGAGTCAGGGTATATTCTGAAGAGGAGATGGTCAGAGGCCTCGACTCACTCGAGAGGACCCTCTCCACCATGTCCAAGGCTGATGGAGAGCGTATATCCTGGGAAACAAACAACGGAGCTGCTCTCCTTGGATCCAACAGGGGAGTTGGAGCTGAGCCCACAGGCGCCGAGATGCCGAGGGGAAGGCTGTGCTCTGGCAAACTCGGAGCCAACAGCACACCTTCAGATCCAACGCAGAGGTTACAGCTCTGAGAGCTCGGATCCGACACATTTGGATTGTGCCTGTTCAAGGCCATGGCTAATGTTGAAGTACTATGTACCATCAGTGCTGGCCCTCCGACCCCGAGAGTTCTTGGATCCAAGGACTCCCAAACGAAGGGCTGGAGAAAGAGAAAGAGTGATGGGGGGAAAGAAGGGCTGAGAACTCCCCTGCTCTGGAGGGAGAGGGGACTGGTAAGAGACCCATCCAGATCTGGGTGCAGATAAACTTCTGCATCATCCTGTCCATCTCTGATTCACTTAAACTGCGGATGGAATGGGACGATGAAGCCACTGACACCAGCTGGGAGTGCCAGTGAGGGGAGGCTCTCGAAGGAGGCCAAGACACCGTCGGCTCCGGTGAAAATCTTGGAGAATGGAGCCGACGGGTGCTGGGCCTGGGAGGAGTTTTCTACTTACATGGAGGCCCCGTCTGCACCGAGCGGTCAGGGGACCGCTTCCTGGGTCTATCATTGTGCCTCCTGTCTGAAGCCAAAGGCCTAGAGACTGGGGTTTGAGCTCCGGAGGCTTGGGAGGGAGAAGACATGGTAGCAGCTGCTACTATGGAAGACAAAGTGGGGACTGCTGTCCCTGATGCTGATAAGGAGCTTTCATCATTAACTTAGCCCTTCGGTCTTTGAGAGCTCTGGGATTAAATCCTGCACAAATTGCACAGGCCGTGTCTAGATGGGCCACACCTAAACTAACAATGCACAGAGTTGGCCATCAGCCAGGGAAAGCTTGTGGCCACACACTGTGCATTTCCTAAAGACAGGCTTCGGTACATCTGCCATGTCTAAGGAGGGCCACACACACACACATTAGTGCTAACTGTGTGCAGAAAAGGGGAACACAGGGAAACACAAACACTAACATTTTTTTTTTTTTTTACTGACTTTCGACGCTGGTGTAGGGGAGGTAAAGGTAAAAATTTTAGGGGGAACTAGCTATCCAAAAAGCCAAACACTTACAAAAAAACACTATACACCTGGAGCTCAACACCACGCTGCTGAGCTGGAAAGCGGCAAACAAGATCTGAGGGAAGGAAGGAAATAGAGGTGCATTATGGGTATGGGGAGGAGCTTGGAGCTTGGATCAGATGCCAGTGATGCGGCTGTCTCGGATCCGATCCGGATCCAAATTCCTACAGGTCGAAGATCATATGAAATAAACTACTACAGATATACCCCTTCAACTCAGGTAATCCTAATCCACCCTGTTCTATTGGAGGAATGAGCTTATCCTACTTGACTCTTATGGTTCCCACTCCCAGATAAAATCATTCATCTCTTCATTAATTGCTATCCACCACTTCTGTGGTTGATAAAAATATGCCCGACCAGTGTATAAGACTAAAGGGACTAAAAACATTTTAATTAATTGTATCTTAGTATCATTACACATACAATAGCGCTTAAATTTTCTCAGTTTTTGTATTATTATTTGTTTAGTCTCTTCCCACATATCTTTAGCTGCCACACCGGTATCATTTTTAATCCACACTTCTAAATACTTCATTTTAGCACTTCGCCATAAATATGGATATTGGTGAATCAATTTGTATATGGGTACATAATTTACAGATATTGTTTTTGTTTTAGCTTCATTCATTTTGTATTCCAAAATCTTTTGAAACTGTCTTAGTTTGCTCCACAGCACTGTAATGTGTCTCTGGTTTTGTCAGGAATAAAATAATGTAATTTGCAAATATAGCCAGTTTTCTTGACTACCATACCAATTATATCCTTGAATTTCTGAGTCCCTTATTTTCTTTCCAGTGGCTCTAAATATATTGCAAATAACAAGGTTGAGACAGGACATCCTTGCCTGGTTCACCTGCTCAAGCAGAGATTATCAGGCAGATACAAACAATTAATCTTGAGAGTTCTGATCATTCTTTGCTGATGGAAAAGTTAAATGTAGAATGGCAAGCAGTTTGGTAAAATACAAAGTTTGAAATGATGGGAATGTAATGAGAGAGAGCAACCTTAATACTTTAATGCATTTAACAGCACAATGTACAATTTAGTATTATTTAAAGATAGTTCACTTTTTCTTAGGGCTACAAGTTAATGTTGTCTGAAAGCATACAAGTTACTTTTTCACATCTGGGAGGGGAAGTGAGATAAGAAAAATGATAGACAGCAATCAGTGTAAGTGGGAACACAGGTTGTAACATTTGCTTTGGCACAGTTCACCTTAATTTTAGAAAAGGTAATGCCTATGAATTCAGCTGTCAATCTGGGGCAATTGTTCCTACATGGAGGGTTAAACTTGATTTTTTAAGAAGTAAAATTGGGAATAAAATCGAAGAATTGGTGAATGAAGTTCAAATGAAAAGGAATATAGTTTATTTCAAAGCTATCCTGGGGGTGGAGAATGCATGATGGAAAATGGGGTACAGTGAGTGATGATATCCAACAATGTGAAATAGTAAACTATCCCTTGACTTTTATAACCCCTTGTAACATTGATGCTGGCAACATTAAACAGATCTTGATTAAGAATTGGAGTGTAATAGCATCAGAGGGGTCCTTAGTGAATAAACTAGGTGCTAACCTTAAATTAATTTTTAGAAGAGCTCAAAACCTGAAAGGGTTATTAGAATTTAAAAAGTTGGCACTGACAAGACAACAAGGTCTGTTTAAATGTGAGGCATGTGCCTATTGTAATCATATGGATGTGGGTTAAACATACATACCGAAAGGGAGAATGTATACTTGTAAGGGCAAGTACAACTGTAATTCCTGTAGAGTGGTGTATTTAGCCCAGTACCAGTCTTGTCCTAGTTTTTACATAGGCAAGATTGACTGTAAATTAAGAGTGCGTGTGCGTGAACACCTACATATTAGAAAATGGAGGTTGGAAAGTGCTTTAGCTAAATGTGATCAATCAGCCAGGCCACTCATATTTATTCAGACTGATAGATCAAGTTGAGTATGATGAAAGGGGAAGTTCCCATACCCTAAGACTTGAGCAGTGCGAGTTAATTTGGAAGATTAGAACACATGCCTATAATCAACCAGGATTAAATGATCTGTGTTCAATAGTCTGCATGCTGAAATTGAAGAGTTTGACTCGTTGAATAGTCTATAATTTTATATTATTTGTGTATTTTGGTTGTGTATGTTTTAAAAACTGAGAATGCTGAATAGTTTTCACAGGGCGGATGGTATTTTAAATGTTTTTAAATGACTTTATATGCCTTCAAAAATTTTTTCTCAGAAAAGTAATGTGGTCACTTTAAAAGTTTAACATTGCTTGGTCATGTGACTTTTATCCTTGATCATGAGATTTTGTATTTGGTATTTAAGTGTATTTGATATGTTTGTTTTGTTTGTCTGAAGAAGTTGAGTTATTAAACTTGATAAAAGAGCTAACATAGAAAAAACAGTTTGTTTCTGTTTTTCTGCTTTATTATGTGGTTTGTCAGTTTTCTTTGGAGTCCATGGGAGCAGCAGCTGGTAAAATGCCCATCTGAATCTGTGCCAAGAGAATCTTCCTCATCATTCTGTCCACATGTTCCTCAGTCAAACTTCTGGATGAACAGGTTGAGGTAAAGGAAGGTAACTTGGATCGGCAGCTCTCCAAAAAGGGGGGATCCTGGAAGACACAGGATCATAAGAAGGGTAATACCTGGTCCTAGGAAGAATTATTGGATATGAAACTGTCAGATCCAATGACGTAGGATCCACTCATTGTTTCTTCTTTGGATCTGAAGGAGAGGAACTTTGACAGGCTTTTGGAACCAACCTTGATCTCATCCTTGATGGCACTGAAGATGGAATCGAGGAAGTAGAAGACTTAGATCATCTAGTTAAAGAATATTTAGCTTTTATTTTGGGGGACTGAGCCCCGGAGATAGCTCCACCCAAGAAAGATGGTAAAATACCTTAGAGAATGAGTTTGTTTTTTCTATCCACAAGACCCCTAGGATTGAAATTCTTACATACAGAGCAATCCTCCTGTAGATGTTGAGGGCCCATACAATAAACACACAGAGTATGAGAGAGCCTGAAAGAGGCAATTTGTGCCTCCATTTCAGACACTTTTTGAAGATGGATGGTCCTTTTTCGGACATATGGGAGACTAAAGAGAAAAACAAAAAAAAGACAAGCTTTATTTATTTTTTTAAGCTAAGGGAAGGAAAAGAAGAAAATATCAGCAATGGTAAAAGGAGCTACACTAGCATATAAGGAAAAACAGAAGGAAATGGAATTGGATGACCAAGAATGGTACAGAAGAATTACAATAATGTAACGAGAGTAAGGGAGTATATAAAACAGAGGTATATAGGAGATTTAACAGAAAAAAACTGCACTTATCTTAATAGAAACTCGAGAGCTAAGGCTGAACATGTCTTTTCGCGAAAAGCGGCAAACGAGATCTGAGGTATGTTAGGGGTTGGTGCATTATGGGTAAGGGAGAAACTTGAGAGCTTTTTGATTACTACCAGATTTAGTAATGGCGGAGTCTGATCCAAACCCAACAATTGAGGACAGAATGAAAACTGACAATATTGGATCAGGAATTATTTACAGGGACTGACAAAGGTTAAAGTAATGCAGAATAAGGGGAATCTCACCGAACAAGAAGAGGAAGCAAATGCAGAGTCCTAAAGATAAAATAAGGCAGCATTTGGATAATATAAATAATATAATAAAACAAGGCTGTTTGGGATTACCTGATTTGAAGGGACATTTTAGAGGACACAGTTAAAGCTGATATATATAACACGAGCAGAAGGTTATACCTCAAAGAAGAAAGGGATGACAATGAAAATGGGACAGGAATACAATAAATCTAAGAACTTAAACCAACATGAGAATGGAGAAAGATTTTTTTCCTTAGTGATAACTGCAAAGAGAGGTACAAAAAAGGCAAGAGGTGGCTGGAATTTACTGGAGAAAACTGGCAAAGGGACCAAAGTATTGGGAGCAAATGACTAAAGAGGAAAATGTAACTGGGATGAGGCCAAAAAATGTTTGGATTTCAGGCTACACATTGCCTTCCCTACTAGGAACTGATATCAGAATATAGGCAAAGAGAAAAGGAAAGGAGAATCCTAAATGGAACACCTGCTCTGGTAGAATTTTTAATTGAATCTAAAACAGAAGCTCCTATTAAAAAAAGGCTAATTAGTAGGACGTATAAAATATTGCACAATAACTATAAAAATCAATCAGAGGCAGTTAGAAAAAAATTGGAGATAGAGACTGGAAAAGACAATTTAAAGAGAACAAGGGAAGAACAATATCTATGGCTCTGAATTTCTATGCAACAAAGTCCAGAATGTTTATGATTTTTGCTTGGAAGTGTTTGAATTGTTATTTTTATTCTCCAATCAAAGAATTTTTCCTGAAGCAGATAGCAAATATTTGTGGCACGATTGTGAAGAAAGTGGTATATGGGAACATATGTTTTGGGAGTATAGTGAGTTGACAGATTTTAAAAATTCCCAAAAGAGTACTCTGTCAGACATACTGGGTGAGAAAATGGCTGCAACTAAGGAAATGATTATTTTGATCGTTGAGACAGGATTTGAATTCTCTAGACATAGTAAGGTCTTGTTAAGTTTAATTCTGTTGGGTGCCAAAAAAAGCAGTCGCTAGAAAATGAAAATCTAAGTCTAAACTAATTGCATTTCAAGTACTATACATTGTAGTAAAACAACTGGAAGAGGGATCTTTAGAAAAAGGAAGGGGCAAACTACACAAAAATAAATGCAAACTGTGCGAATAACACATGCAGAATAAGTCCATGAGTAGGAGAGATGTTTAGAAAAGGCAGGATTTGAGAAGTTTAAGACATTTTGGACTGATGTAAGTTATAAAGAATGAAAGAAAACGTGGGGCCAGATTCCAAAAGTGTCTGTCAGTGTAAGTCTGGCCTTGATCCGGAAAGGCACAAAGTAAGTACACTGAGAGCAAGTAACAGGCTTACACAGGGAGCCAGATTCCAAAACACCTGTTCTCAGTTTGTTCTCAGGGTAAGTGGTCACTTATACTGACAGGAAGTATTCTGAAACTGGGCCAGTAATGTGTAATGCATGTAAATGGAACAAAATTTTAAAAAAAGTAATCTCCATGGTATCCCCAAAGTCTCAAAACAACCCACTAAACAAGTGTAGTGGGTCCAAAAAGTAAACAGTGTAAGAAACTTCTCCGTGTGGAAGATTTTCTGTCCATATAGGAGCGGCCTTAGGTGAATTGGTGCCCTAGGCAAAAGGGCTCCACGGCGCCCCCCACCACACCATCCAGTGCCCCCATCCTGGTCTAGCTACTCCAAATAAACACTAGAAAAGCACCCCTACTAAAGCAGCACCCTAAGCGGCCGCCTAGTTGGCCTATGCCTAAGGCCGGCTATGCATATAGCTCTAGTTAATCACTGTATATTAATCAGATCAGACAAAAGTAGTAGAAGGAGCGAACTTAAACTTGTCTTAGGTAAAAAAAAAAATAAATAAATAATAAAAAATATATAATTGTACAGAATTACTAAGGATTCAAAAAGCAATCCAAGCAAGACAGGCAGTCTGTTTCCAGCAGAAATTCTTTATTAAGTAAACAGACAAGCGATCCAAGTAAAACAAAAATAGAGTAATAGTTTCCTCACAAGCTTTCTAAATATAGATATACTTTTTATCAGGCAAGGGAGTGGTTTATTGTGCTGTAAAACAAAGTTTATTGGTACACACGTTAAATTCACATCCCTTCCCCCATCAGTGTGACATTCGAGCTGGTTCTGCCCTACTTAGTAGCTGTCATAATAATATTAATATTATAATATACCCCTTTAAATAAATCAGCTACTAAGTAGGGCAGGACTGGCTCGAATGTCACACTGATGGGGGAAGGGATGTGAATTTAACATGTGTACTAATAACACTTTGTTTTACAGCACAATAAACCACTCCCTTGCCTGATAAAGAGTTGTTGTTGTTGTTGTATCTTTCGGCTTTTCCCGGTTAGGGGTCGCCACAGCGGAACTCTGGTCTGCTAATGATTGGCAGCAGATTTTTACGTACCGACTTGCCAGGCCTGATGCACAACCTTCAACGAAGGTACGCCCATTCACACGTCTCCACACAGAAGATGCTTTAGCTGAGAATCGAACAGGACAACGTCTTACTGTGAGAAAAAGTATATATATATATATATATATATATATATATATATATATATATATATATATACACATTTAGAAAGCTTATGAAGAAACTATTACTCTATTTTTGTTTAACTTGGATCGCTTGTCTGTGTACTTAATAAAGGATTTTCGACTGGAAACAGGCTGCCTGCCTTGCTTGGATTACTTTTGAATACTTAGTAATTCTGTACAATTATATATTTTTTTATTTTATTTTTTTGTTTTTTTTTTTACTGAAGACGAGTTTAAGTTCACTACTTCTACTACTTTTGCCTGATATGATTAATATACAGTGATTAACTAGAGATATATGGACTGAAAATCGTCCACACAGCGAAGTTTCTTACACTGTTTTGTTAAATGGAAAAAAATTTATATGGTTTGTTTTCTTTTCTATTACTGTATGTTTGCCTATGTCTTAAGTGATAATTTAATAAAGGTGATTAAAAAAAGATGTGCAATCTGGGAAAAAAAGAATGCATGTATATGCTACAGGTGGGTTAAAAACTGAATTATTTAATTATTTCAGAAGATATAAAACAGATAAAAAGAAAAGATGGTAACTGGAGTATTCAAATCACATAGCAGTATGGACAAAAGGAGGAGAAAATGAAAGGATAATAAAAAGATAAGGGTGCAATAAAAGTTTTCATGTTAAGTACTGAAAAATGAGGAATTTAAGTGGGAAGCTGAATTACTATGGATGAACAGTAATATAATATTAATGCAGGTGGGTGGTATTTTAAAATACGTACAAGAAAGTATATTTACAAGAAAACAGGTATCAAAGAAAAGTGATAGAGAGAGACTATGATGGACATTTGAGAAGATGTGAAAACTACTGGAAGAGGGAACTGGGCATGAAAAATTGGAAAATAACTTATATGAAAACAAAGGATAAAAAGTTATCCATATCAACAAAGATTCCTGAAAGTGAAGTATGATGAAAAGTTAAGAGAATTACTTGAAGGAGGAAGACAGATCAGGTATAAGCAGGAAGAAATAATGGGAATAATGACATTATGTGAAGACAATGTTTGAGGGAGTTAAAAGTATAAATGAAACAATGAGCAATGTTTGACTTAATGAAAAAAAGATATAACAACAGAAGAAAAGGAGAAAGCTTTACAAGAAGTAAGTATAGATACAATCCGAAGACCAGCATGGATGAAGGAGGGTATGAATTTTATAAAGGAATACAAAGGAAGAAACAGTTTTATTAGAGGCATGAATCAAAAGTGAAAGGAATAATAAATTAATCTAGAAGAAAGGAGAAAAGAAATGGCTGGAAAACTTGATAGTTACAAGATTATTAAGCAAACTCTGCAGAACATAATAGAAATGTTGATGAACAATGTCTTGTACAATGGGATGTATGGTGTAAAGGGAAAAACAGACAAAATGTTATTCATAACAAAAGTAGTTATTATTAGTATAAACAGAGACAGAAAGAAGGAAAACTAGTGTTGTGTGATGCATATAAGGCCTGTTATAGTTTGTATCAAAGTATGGAGGATAATGAACAATTTCGCCATAAGGAAAACAGTGGTAAAACTGTTAATGTGAATGTATGTGAGTACACTGCTGGTGAATAGGTATTTGATTGAAACAATAAGGGTTTGGAGATGTGTAAACCAAGATTTTCCTTAATGTGCAGTATTTTTTTGTATTCTTAATGAAAGCTTTAATAGGGAACTATATGAGAGCATCATGAATGGGAGTAACAGAAAGAGTGAGAGTGCAGGGTTATAATGTCTTATGAGAATGATTTAGTAATTATACTAAGTAATGAGATATGGATGAAAAAAACTATAGTGGAAGCATTAAACAGCTGCTGAAGTTAGTAGTAGTATTAAATAAATAAAACAAGTAATGGCTGTGGGACTACAGTAACGTTAGAGGGGATCTATCATACCAGAAATTATATCAGAAAAACAAAAACAAAAAAAATAATAATAATTCAGCTGCTCAATACAACCACTTTATTTTACCAATCTGGTACCTCAGCAATTCACCTTCACAGGATTAAATACAAGCTACACATCCATTCCTTTTACACAAGTACAAACCCAATCCATCAATTAAACACTTAATTATTCAATTACATATATATCTATACTAAAAGTATATACTTTAAAAAAAATCACTACAATAACCTATTAAAATGTCAATGACAATATTTAAACATCCATTAATGATTAAGCCCTCCAGGGTACAGCATCTTATAATTTAATATAAACTTCATCTTTAGTTCAATTAATTTACGAAGAAATTCACCCCCCCAGGCAAATAAGGTTGGCTAATTCACAGAAAAAGGAACCTATGAACCACCATGTATATTAATATAATGTTCTACAACTGGATTTCTTAAGTTTTGATTCCTAATGTCACCTAGATGTTCCAACATTTGAACCTTAACTTTACATTTAGTCTGACCCATATACCAAGCAGGTGTTACACAATTGCACCCTATAACATATACAACCCCCTCAATTCACAACAGAAAGCCCCATTAGCCACATATGTTTTCCATTAATTATAGTGCCACTAAGATTCTTAACTTTAGAGGTCAATGAGCAGAGACTCATCAGTATCTTTGAAGACCACTAGCTCTAGTAAAAAGTGTGTATAGTTTGAAAATGTCCAGCAGAAGCTGATCTGAATGTTGATATTTCTTTGACTTCATATAATAGTTGTGGTTCTTTTCAGTCAGGTGGTCGTGGAAGATGAAGAAAGGGTAGGAATCGTTACAGAATGATGTGACTTTTTGAATTTTGAGACTGCTGACTGACTGATGTACAAGTTAATAGTTTGTAAATTATTAATTTTGGATGACCTGGATATTGATTTGGAAGCTGTCTGTGTTGCTCAGGGGATGTAAGTAACTTCCAACACATAATCCATCTTTGACAGACATATTAATTGATATTAAGAAGTTTTGTAGAAAAAAAGAATTTATGTACTCACCATAATGTACCATCTCTGTTGTCTATTTTCATTTATCCTCAACATATGGGCTTGGTTCCAAGTGGAACCAACTCAGCCATTACTACAGCTCACGAAAGCCAAAAACTCTCAAGCTTAATCCTTTCCCAAAATGCTCCTGTCCTAGTTATCTCACATTGAGTTTGATGAAAGACAGACAGAATGAAAAAAAATCCACAAGCCTTCACAGAGACCATATCTGGGACCAAATAACAATAATGATAAGTGATGTGTGTCCATTACTGTTCCACCAAAAAAATTTCAAGGGCAGGGGTAAGGTGGGAGGGGAGTCGAGGATAAATGAAAATGAACAACACAGATGGAACATCATGGTGAGTACATAACTTCTTTATCTGATGTTGTCAATTTTCATTTTATCCTAAATGTATGGGACAGAGTCTCAAGCTACCTTTCATCTTGGGAGGACTCAAGGAAGGAAATTCCTGAGCACCACAGAACCAAATAAAGCTCTTCCCTGGAGACCAGATCCAATTTGTAATGAGTAATAAAAGTATGAGAAGATACCCAAGTTGCTGCTGTACAGATATCATCCATAGAAGCTCTAGATTTAAAAACTATTGAAGTAGCTACAGACAGCTCTTGTAGAATATGCCTTTAAAGTATTAGGCAATTTAATTTTCTTTTTATTATAGATAAAAGAAATACGTTCTTTCGGCCATCTTACTAGTGTCATTTTGCTCACTGGTTGGCCCAGTCTTGTACAAGAAAATGGCCAAAAAATTGGTTGCATTTTCTTAAATGCTTAGTTCTATGTAGATAGAAACATAATTGTCTGTGAAAGTCTAATAAATGTAAGCAGCATTCACCTTTGGTAGTAAAACTGGGAAAAAGTATTAATAGTCTGATTGATATTGGTCACTGACACCACCCTTAGGCAAAAAGGAAGGATTGGTTCTCAAAGAAACTCTATCTTTGTGGAAAATCAGGTAAGGAGGTCTACATGATAAGGCCTATATTTCTGAAATCCTTCTGGCAGAAGTTACCACCACTAAAAATAAAGTTTTCCAGGACAAAAATTTCAAATCACATTCAGCTTATGGTTGAAAAGGAGGTTGAACAATGTCTTGCAACACTAAGTTCAAATCCCAAGGTGAAGTAGGATCTTTCTATGGGGGGATTCTTTAAAACCCTTACAGAAATTGGAAATAGCAGCTAATTAAATGTTTGCAGTAGACTGGGAATCACCTCCTTTAAAAAGTAAAGCTAAAAATTCTAGGATTTTATCAATGGGCACCGAAAAAGGGTCAATATTGTTATCACCAGCCTAAAAGGTTAACCTCCTCCATTTACTAGCATAGAGTTTACTAGTAGCAGCTTGTAAGAGGCTAAAAGTATATGACATACCAGGGAGGAGAGAGAGGGATGCCTGGCTATTAACAGAACTGGAGAAACCAAGCTGTCAGCTTGAGGTTTACAATTTTCAGATGGATTAATCCCTCTGGATGAGACAGAAGGTCTGGAGCTGGGTCCTGATCCAAGGCTGTTAAATCAGATAAGGTCAAAGAAAGGGGAACCATATCTGTCAAGGCCAATAAGGTGCAATCAGGATTACTTTGCTCTTCAACCTGATTGCTTTCTGTAGGAATTTCAGGATTAGAGGAATTGGGGGAAAGACATAATGCAGTCTGGAGGGCCAAATGAGGAGAAAATCATCTCTTGGTGAGGAGGGATTAGGGCAAAGTAGTTGTTGCTGCACTTGTTGTTTAGGGGAGAGGCAAACAGGTCAAAGCAAGGCTGGACCCATTGACGAAAAATCCTTTCAAACACTTTTGTAATGCGAGACCACTAGTGAGGCAGAACAACAAACCTGCTTAGTTTGTCCGATATCACATTGCAACTCCCCTGAATGTGCACTGTTATCAGAAAGTGGTTGGAAGCTGTCACCCACTGCCACACTCGGAGAGCATCTCGACAAAGAGGATAAGATTTGGTTCTTCCCTGTTTGCTGATGTACCAAACCACTGACATATTGTCTGTTTAAATTGCAATTGTTCCTGAAGGAACAACAGTCTGAAAGGCTTGCGACGCTAAAAACACTGCCCTTAGCTAAAGTACACAGTGCAATTGGCCTCTGTGGGGGACCAGATGCCTTGGACAGTCTTGCCCAGATAATGCCCCCCCCCCCATCTGGGAGGCATCCATGGTCACTATGGCTTGGGGTTGTGAAGGAACAAAGGGATGGCCTAGAAACATTTTTTCAGAATACATCCACCAAGATAAATCTTTTCTGCAAAGATTGATGAACAAAATCAGATCTGACACGGGTTGGTGTAACACTGACCATTGTGATGCTAGCAACCATTGTAGTACTCTCATGTGGTATCTTTCTAAAGGAAGTAGAGTTATAGATGCAGTCATGGAGACCAGTGTTTTAAGAACTAGAGGAGCAGTTACTTTTCTGATGCTGATTAGCTTCTCTACCTGAACTTTGATTTTCTGTAATCTCACAGGGGGAAGAGAAGCCATGGAAGTCTGAGTATTTAGAAGGGCTCCTATGAACTCTACATTATGAGTTGAGGTCAATTTTGATTTTTTGTTATTTACAGTTATTCCCACATAACAGCAAATGTGAAGTACATGGTCTCTTGCTTCTATCAATTGATGCCTAGTTGGAGTGGTAATGAGCAAATCTTCTAGGTACAGAAACACTCGGAATCCCTGCAGTCTCAAGTGAGCTGCTACTACTGCCATACACTTGGTGAACACCCTGGGGGCTGTGGTGAGACCAAAGGACAGAACTCTGAATTTAAAGTGGCTGGTTCCCAGCCGGAAGTGGAGGAATCTTCTGCATCATTTGTCCATCTTTATATGGTAATATGTATCCTGAAGATCTAATGAGCACATCTAATAGCCTTTTTTCCAAAAATGAAAGAATGGACTCTACCATGACCATCTGGAATTTGGTTTGACAAACTGATTTTTTCAGTACACTTAGATCCAAAATTGATCTCCATTTCCCTATCTTTTTTGGCACTAAAAAGAATCTTGAGTAAATTCCAGACTCTCTCTAGTCTGGTGGGACTCCTTGGATGACTCT
Organism: Protopterus annectens; assembly: GCF_019279795.1. Lineage (NCBI taxonomy): Eukaryota > Metazoa > Chordata > Ceratodontiformes > Protopteridae > Protopterus > Protopterus annectens. The sequence continues at coordinate 625,835,793 of NC_056746.1, forward strand.
TTTTTTTCCAGCAGTTTTTATATTTCTAGAACTGCTTGTTCCCTCTGACTGGGTGGAACATTAGGGATTTTCTGGCACACGGGAAGAGGAAGGGAAAAGGAAACTGTACAGCCAAGCATCCGATGATGTTATTTACAGCCAGGCATTTTGATGCAAGGATAAGCATCCCAAACTATCTCTACTGGAAGACAATCGAGCTTCCTTTCAGAAGCGCTGGTGGAATTTACCAGAAAAATAATCCCTGAAACCCTGATTTTGTGGGCAACTTCTGCCATGCGGATCTTACATTAAAGTTCCCCTCTCTGCCTTAGCTAAACTGACTCAACACATGTTCTGGAAAGGCTCTTGGGACTTTTTGACCCAGATCTTTCCACTGTTCCTATGATTCTAAGAAAATGATCTTTGGGAAGTGGAAAAACATATCCCCACAGCAGAAATGGTCTTGCCATCCTTCTCACACCTGGATAATGTGTCTCTAACTTTTGGACCAAACAGAAATGATATGTCAAAGCGTGCATTAATGAAATAAGACTTAAATGGCTCCACAAAATCACATAGACGCATCCAGGCATGTCTCCTTATGGCTACACCTGAACCCACCGCTCAGGTGTTCCCTTCGGCTGCATGCTCAATGAGCCTCATGGATGAGTTTGACATAGACTCCAGGCTGGCCAACTAGGAAGCAACTTTTGCCTTACAAACACAAGGTGCAGGGTTTGAGTCTCACAAAGGATAATTGACTAGGCTTAAAATGGCTCACAAGGGCAGTTAGCCTATTACTAATATATGAACTAACCTATGAACTAATCTTGGACTCTCTCAGTAATGGCTACTGCCAGGGTATCTGACAGCTCCTTCATCAGATCCCTCTGAAGTCTGCTAAAATGTGCCAGGAAATTCAAAGACCTTACAGCAAAGGTCAATGAAGTGTAAACCCACTTCCCAAACCTATCCATCACCATAGACTCTCTGTTGGGTGGACAGAAAGAAAAACTCTCCTCCGCAAGTTCCTTTTTGCTGCCAAACACTACAACCATTTCATCTACTGCTAATCCTTTAACTCAGAATTGTATATCCTTAGGAGGAGATAAAATTTTGTCCAGTTTCTTGGGGATAGGTTCAATGGTGTCTAGTGCTTTCCACACCCACTGAGAGATCAACTGAATGAGCTTGTCAGTGGGTGGAGTTACCCAGGAAGTGGACGGGCAAGTACCTACAGCCTGCAGGTAAATGGATTCTTCTGAGGAAGGATTTTGGGACTTCCAGTCACCCCTCTGTTTCAAAATTTCTAGGATGTCCCCAAAGGAGACATCATCAGGGGGTGACCCTGGGGAGCCTTCCTCTTCATCAAAATCAGTGTCTTCTGTGACAGATTCCTATGGGGAATCTAAGTGCTTCCTCTTGCACTTCTTCTGAGGAACCTCCTCAGGGGGACAGTCTAGTGAGGTATCAGAAGAAGACAGTCTGTATTAGGGTTCCTGAGGATTTGGTACTTGCTGCCCCAGTGGAGACACAGGTTGAATAATTGGATGTGAGGAAGATATTTGCTCCAAGGAGGAAAGGGCTGACTGAGTGCCTAAGGCCCTCTCCATTGCCTAAAAGGCTGGCCCCACCCCCAAAAAGGGAAAGGAGCCCTGAACAGAGAAAGACGGTCTTGGAACCATGGTCACTCCCTCTCCTGAAATGACAGCCCCTAGGACAGAAGCCATTGCCGAAATGAATTGTGCTGATGCTCCAAGGTGCAGGGATGGCTCAGAAAAAAATTGGAGTCGACTCCTGCTCCTCAGAGCCAAAAGGGCAGATACAGACCCGGGAGGTCCAAAGGAAGAGAGTTCTCCAAAACCAATACAGTCGGTGCCAGAGTTGCAAACTCTAATACCTCAGAGGAGGTCAGAGGAGGAGGAGTTAAAGGGGTGAAAGAAGGTTCTGCTCCTAAGCCCATAGGGGTTGGAGCCAAAGAAAGTGCTGAAAATCCTCTCACCCACAGAATTTTATTCACCCACAAAAGGCTCGATTGATGGGGAGTAAGTTGTCCTAGGTAAAACTTCTTTCTGTACTGTATCAATACTCTACGCTGATTCAAAGGAGAAGATGGTCCCAACAGACTTCTCTTTTTAGCTTTCTCCAAGGAGGATGAGAAGGAAGGAGAAGAGACATCAGTTTTACTTTTGCCATGAGCAGATACGGCCTCTCCGAAGGTGGAAGGAATCAAACCTTTCAGGATTAACTTATATTTTCTTTCAACCAGGGCCCCTATTACTAAAGCCATGGCAAATATTACAATCTTCGTGTAAGTGGACATAACCAAACAATAAATGCATAACAGGTGCAAGTCTGATAGAGGGATCTTATGGCTGCTCTTCTGTCATTTCTTGAAGCCAGAAGGACCCTTGGGTTTTTTAGCCATAACAAAAAGGCTGGAAAAAAGCACACACCACATTTACACCAAAAGAGGAGGGGAGAAAACAAGCACTCATACAAGGACACTAGGTAGGAAGTTTTTATTTATTTATTTTAAGAAAAGAAGACAGAGTGAGAGGGATTATCAACAATGATAGTACAAGGTACACAAAAGTGTACAGAAAGGGCACTATCAACGATGATAGCATAAGGTACAGAGAAGTGTATGGGCAAAGGGACAGTCACTAAACTTGAAGGGTAGGAAGGTAGCGATGTAGGGAAAAATTCGTGAAAGATACAGTTACTACCCGATAACAGCAGAAAAAGAAAAAAAAGTAAAGATAAACAATCAGAAAAAATTTACTTACCTCAAGAGCTCTGGCAAATGCATCAATCTGGAAAATCGGCAAATGATATCTGAGGTAATTGGAAGAGAAGGATTGAGGGTAGAGGTGAAGCCTGAGAGTTTTTGGTCGGCGCGAGATGTAGTAACGGCTGAGTCAGTCCCAACATCAGAACCGAACCCATATGTCAATGATAAAATTAAAATTAACAACATCAGATCCTAAGATCCAAAATATAAAATAAAACCAGATAGGAACCATGCAGACTCAGGATATATTTATTACAAACACACGAACGCTTCTGCACAAAAAAGTATACTTTATGACTGTTTTTGGCAGGTTTTATTTTATATTTACACTGAGGCTGAAGACATAGCAAAACTACTGCCTAATAAATTCAGCTCTAACTTTAGCTCTCATGCCCTCCATCTGTCCCTCAATATATGCCTGAAATTACTTTACCTACAGCTATCACACAAGACAAAGTCCTAAAAGTGCTATCAAAAGCTAAATACTGCCTCACTGTATCTTGACGATATCCCTAGATGCATCTCAAACAGCATGAGGCACAATTTAGCCACCTTCCCCAAAAACAATGCTCAACCTCAGCCTCCACACAGGTTGCATACCAAATGAATGGAGAACAGCTGCAGTCAGTCCCCTGGCAAAGGGGAGGATCATCCACAGATCCAGGCAATTACAGACCCATAATTCTAACCAGTCTCATATGCAAAGCCTTGGAAATACTTGTCATGGAACTAATCAAAAAGGACAAAGGGAACTTCCAAACACTGGACCCATGTCAGTTTGCATTCATCAAGGGCAGATTACGCTTACTCAACCTGGTGGACTTTTGGCACATAGGATACAGGAAATCAAAATCAAAATAGGGAAAGTTACCTCCACATGGAGAACAGTCAACAGTGGAGTCCCCCAGAGTTCTATGTTGGGGCCTTTCTTGTTTGGCGTCTACTTCTCTGAAGTAAAAGCCAATACCAAAGGGCTCTCGCTGGCTGAGTTGCAGATGGCTTCAAGATAGCAGTAGTCACTGAAAACCCTGAATGATTTTGTCATCCTGCGGGAAGTTTTTTTCCCCAAATAAATAACTGGTGTCAAAATCATGGACTGAATCTAAATGCCAAAAAATGCATTATCATATCCTTTGGAAAGTCGTCTACCCTTGGGAACTGCCACATTGAGAATATACCTCTAAGAGCTGACCCAACTGTTCAGGATTTGGGAACGTATGTGGACAGTGAGCTAACTTTTGATCAACATGTGCCCGCTGTAGTAAAACAGGTCTTTTATACTGCACAGCTTATAAACAAATTGGGTTGTGTCTAGCTCTACAAAGTCACTGCCACTGTTTACTTAGCCCTCATTAGGCCAAATGTTGAGTATAATGCCCCCTTTGGCATGTATCTGTCCGGGCACATGCAACTGGAACACCCACAGAGATACCTTAACAAAAGGATACAAGGTCTAAACAATATGCCCTAAAAGGACCAGCTGAAAGCCCTGTCACTATACTCGGTATCCTACAGAATGTTAAGAGGTGTCCTGTTGTCTGGCATACAAGGCATCCTCCAACCCAGTACTACTAGATTTACTGAACATCAGCAAATCAAATACCATAAGACATACTCGGTCTAGGGATCTAAACCTCTTCTGCAGCATCAACAGAACAATTTGGAGGGACAGCTATATCTTGCAGAGGATACTACTGCTTTGGAACAGACTCTCCAGCCATGTAAAACAAAAGCTCATCCCTGTCCATATTTAAACACAACACAACTTGGATTAATGGATGAGAAACAGAAAATTTACACCAGAACTGCCCCCTGTACTACTAATGGATAATTGCAGCCCCTAAATGATTTATCTCATGACTGGGCCCCTTCAAATTATCTATGGTGTGATCTCACTTATTCTTCCTAGGGATAATATATAATTATTGGCAATGAGATTTGTAATGGTGATGGACAAGCAGACAGGAGTCCCCATGGACTATGATGTTAGCTGATAACATTGTGATCTGTAGTGAGAGTATGATGAGACCCTGGAGAGGTGGAAATATGCTCTAAAGAGGAAAGGAATGAAGGTCAGCAGGACTAAGACAGACTATGTGTGTGTGACTGAGAGGGAAGACAGAGGAATGGTGAGGATGCAGGGAATACAGTTGGCAAAGGAGGATGAGTTTAAATATTTGGGATCAACAGTTCAGAGTAATGGTGAGTGTGGAAGAGAGGTGAAGCAGAGTGTGCCGGCAGGGTGGAGTGCATGGAAAAGAGTGTCAGGCTTGATTTGTGAGAGACAGGTACCAGCAAGAGTGAAAGGGAAAGTCTACAAGGCAGTGAGACAAGCTATGTTATATGGGTTGGAGATGGTGGCACTGATGAAAAGACAGGAGTCAGACCTGGAGGTGGCAGAGTTAAAGATGTTAAGATTTGCACTGGGTGTGACAAGGATGGACAGGATTATAAATGAGTATATTAGAGGGTCAGCTCAGGTTAGACAGTTTGGAGACAAAGCCAGAGAGGTGAGATTGCACTGGTTTGGACATGTGCTGAGAAGGGATGCTGGATATATTGGGAGAAGGATGCTAAAGATGGAACTGCCAGATAGCAGGAAAACAGGAAGGCCTAAAATAAGGTTTATGGATGTGGTGAGACAGGACATGCAGGTGGTTGGTGTGACACAGCAAGATGCAGAGGACAGAAAGAAATGGAAACAGATGATTCGCTGTGGAGATCCCTAACGACAGCAGCCAAAAGAAAAAGATGATGACTGATGCATTCAGGCCAATAATGCCAAATTCCATTTGCTAAAGACATCATGTGTCTTGCCCTTTATGTGGGCTCTTCAGAAAAGGATAAATGGATAGTTTAGCTAATCTGTGAAAACACTCAGCTTGTAAAAAGCCTTATGTACATAACATTAGCAGTGACTGCCAAACTTTCCAATTAAGTCCTTCAGTAGTGGTAAGTCAGAATGTGAAACAAAGAATTTCTGAAAAAATAAATACTCCAAATGGGAAAAATTGTTTCAAGAAAAAGTAGAAGAATGTAACAAACATGATGACTTCTGAGAATCTACCTAAAGGGAACTCTGAGCCTTATCTCTTTCTCTTCTCCTCTTACAAAAGTGATGAAAAGTGGACTTTCAAGACAACTGCACACTGATCAATAGCTTAATTTTAGCTCTCCCAGTGTGAATACAGAAAATGAGAAAAGGAAGTCAAGTTTATTTATTAGACTGGGTAAAATTCAGTTACTGGCACACAAGGCAAGGAAGAAATTTGGAGAACCTTAAAGAAAACCACGAAAGGTGAAGAGGAAACACTGGCTGGGAAGAATCCTACAGCTGTTCAGCAAAACTCAGTTCAAGCTTCATCTTTGGTTAAAGAGATGACTTCCATTAATTTAGAGGAAAAAATAAATTACATGCACTCAGAGATGATTAAAATAAATTAAACACTGAAGGATTCTATCAACTCAAACAACAAAAAGCTGGAAAACACAAGAAGCTTTAACTAGCTATTCACATGAACTGATAAAACTAAGCGTCAGATGAAATGAAAAACACATTGGCTGACTAGGAGGCTTGTCAAGAAGACTTATTTAAAAAAATAGAGTTACAAGAAACAGCGTTCAGAGAAAACCTCAGATTTTCTGCTGTACCAGAGAAACTGCAAGGAACAAGCTGCATTAATTTCATGAAAGCATAAATAAGCAAATGGACTGGTGTTCCACACTGTGATTTGTTAACTGAAATAGCACATCAGGTGTATGCTCCAAACCTGGCCATGCAGCAAAGTAGTATATTAGTAAAGATGCCCTCCTAACAGCAGATAGAGTTTATCCTGACACAACTGTGGCAGAAAAGAAAGGTATTACAAATTGGACAGAGTAGGGTGTTTGTGGAAAATTATTACTGTACAGGCGAAAGAGAAGCAAATTTAATACAGCAGTCAGGGCATGCAAAGAGGAAGGTGTGAGGTTAAAGCTGCTTTATCCAGTCGGCGTCAGAGTATTTCCTCCTAGAAGATAAAATACACTTTTTGGATGCAGAACAGGCTACGAGGAAAAATTTTATCCCACAAAATATGAGCCAGCAAGCAGAAGGGGGTTCTGCTTCTCATTCTTCTAACAATGAAGCCCATAGAGAGAGTTTGCTAATTAAACCTTTTCCAATGGGCCAAACAAAAAAGCTTGAGAGACAAAAAAGCATAGGAGGTGACTAGAAGAATTAGAAGTACCCTATACTTGAACTAGAGTCTGGTGTTAGGAGATGGAAATGAACAGGAAAAAAACAGCAACACTGAAACTAGTGAATACATATGAGACTATAAAGCATTAATCTCATTTGTGAAGTATGGTTTTGCAAGAAAAAGTGGCTGAAAAAGACTGGAATTTTGTTGACTTTATTAAACTTCTGCGTGGACTGTAAGCACATACCCCCACATTATGTTACTAATGCTTAGGACATTAAAGGGGAAAAAAGAAGTAACTGTAAATAATACAGTGTTTGTACTTATTAGTATCTGTATAAAACTTTTCATAACATAAACTGCATGTTATACTGTAAAGTAGTACGCCAGGAACTGAATTTTACCCCCCAAAACAGTTTCAATGGCATTGCATTTTCTCAGCTTCTGTTTTTACAATGGGAAAGCTGAAGTTAAGTTGATTAGTGTGCAACCATCTTGGAAGTCGCAGGTGCCAATAATTAATCTTGAGAGTTTGCAGCATTAAATGGCAAGCAATTTAGTGAAAAATAAAGTTTGAAATTATGGAAATTTGAATAATAGATAGTAGCCACACCAGCAACCTTAATACTTTAATGCATTTATAAGAAAAATGCACAATTTAGCTCTATCTAAAGTATGGCTAAAAGTTAATGTTTTCTGAAAATATCCAAGCTCATTTTCACATCTGGAAGGGGAAAAGACATAAGAAAAAAACAGATAGAAATCAGGGTAAGTGGAAACATAGGCAGTAACATGCACTTTAGCATTGTTTACCTTAATTTTAGATTAGCGTATGCCTGAGGGTGAAGCTGTCAATTTCAAACAATTCATTTGTTGAAAATATACATAGTTTTGTAGGTGTTTGTTATAAGTTAATATGGGAAGGGGTGTTCTGAATTTGTACTCACTTTTTTATTTGAGGGTTTTCATTAAAGCAAAAACTCTTGAACATGTTACATAGGTTTGAATGGAGATATGAAGACACAACTTTATATAAGATCAGCCTACCAAACATTAGTGGACTCATGCAAGACATAAGTTGAAAATCCACATTCAAAAAACTATCATGTATAATAGGTGGGAACAACAACTTTTTTATAATAATGACTACTCTATCCATATTGTCTTGGAATGTAAATAGTCTTACAGTTACAGACAAAAACTAAAGAGTACTGAATTATATTTTGAAATCCAGAGTTCAAATACCAATGCTGCAGGAGACAAATTTGCAAAGAAATGTTTATGTGACTTTGACAAAGAAAGCTATTCAGGATGGATATTCAGTAGAATGTCAAGGGAAAATTAAGTAACAAAAAATGGGCTCCAAGAGTGATAGAAGAAGGGAAAAAAAACAAGACCAGCAGATTTGTGGTAAGAACAGGCTACTGGTAAGGGAGGAGAATTACACTGGCACATACTTATATTCTACCAAAAACTGCTATTATGGAGCTTAAGAAAAAATTAGGAGAAATAATCAGCTTTCAGCAAGGAATATTACTTATAGATGGGATCTGGAACTTGATTTGCAATGGTGAGGATGTATCAGGGACCTAAAAGGGAAAATATAACAAGATGCTAAACTTCTGAAGAAAGTTATGAAAATACTTGGTGTGCTATGAATTCAGTAGCAAGAACTCTTGACAAAAGATACAATGCACTGGAAAGAAATTATATTTCACAAGAACATGTGCATTTAGTTGAACACTTTGACATACACAACTGTTTCACATCTTGCACGAATAAAAACTAAAAAAAATACAGGGGTAATGGAAGTAAAAATGAGACTCTGACACTTTTCCACCTACCTGCTAATATGGAGTAATTTAAGGAATGGGTAGTGGAAATAATTTGAGTGTTATTAGGGAAGACAGAAATTTCTTCAGAAGGGATAGCTCTTGAGTGGGATAACATGAAAATGGAGTTTAAAAACAGGCCAGAAATAAAAGAGAAAGAGAGATAGTGAAGCAGTAGTAGGGTTTATTCAGAGGGATTGTTAAAGGCTAAAGTACTGCATAATAAGGAAAATCACACAGAAAAATTAGAGGAGCAACTGCAGAGTGCTAAAGAGAAAACTAGGGAGTATCTGGATAACATGCACAAAAAGAGAGCTGTTAACCAATTAGTTTTGATAACTCCAGAGCACAGCAACTTTTAGTATAATGACTTTGGACACAGAAAGTAGAAAGAGTTGTCATCAAACTTAGGGAGCCTGTGGCAAAGAAAACTAATCAGAGATCCTACAGAGGTATTAAAGGTATTTCAGAAATTTTATGAAAAATTGTATAAAGCAAGAACGTGGAAATCAAGAGCACACATGGAAATATTTAGGGAAGATTTAAGTGTAAAATCACATGAACAAACTAAGAATAAAATAAAAACTGATGGAAGGCAACCAGAGAAAGTATAAGTATTAAACGAAGCGCTTTTCGTTTGGCTGAATAAACAAACTTCTTCAGATATCAAATTACTAAAAATCTAGCTAGATTTTTAGTAATTTGATATCTGAAGAAGTTTGTCTATTCAGCCAAACGGAAGACTTAAGTGTGTCAAGATTAGAGAAAGATGAGGCTCAGTAATACTTAACATAGGAGGATATGACATAAAAGTGGTGATGTATAATCAATCTTCATGGAAGTCTCCAAGAAGAGATTATATTCCTGTGGAAGTCAGGAAGTTGAGGGAAGAAAGAGATAAAAATTTGGAAGATTTTAATATTTTAAGTAGGGGAAGCACCAGCATCTTGGAAGAAAGCTGAGGATGCTGTATTACCAAAGAGGATAAATACCTGTCAGAACCAGCTTCACATAGACTCACTTAAATTTTAAACCATGATTACAAAGTGTTTCAGTCAATGCTAGATAAATGAATGGCAAAAGGAATTGCCAAAATTGACAGAGGTGGATCACTGTGGTTTTCTGGTTGGGTGGCAAACATTTGACAACATTAACAGAGCAATGATAATCCAGAGGAAAGATGAATGCAAGAGAATACCGCTGCTGCTAGTTGGCCTTGATGCAGAGAAAGCATTCAACACAGTAAACTGGGATTTTATGAGTAGAGCAATAGAAGCATATGGATTTTCTGACAAAACAATTACATGAATTAGGAGGATATATAAAGGATTTGAGGCAAGAATTAAAATGGGAGAGTTCCCCCTCTGATGTGTTGTGTTTGAAGAAAGGAATCAGGTAGGGGTGTCCTCTTTGCCAGTTTTGTTTGCTTTATATTTAGTTTCATAGATTTCAGATTATAGGCTCATAGACTAGAACTAAGCTAAATGCCCTTGGGGGCCATTTTAAACCTATCCAATTACCCAATGAGAGAATCAAACCCTGCGCCTTGTGTCTGTAGGGTACACACCTAATTATTATGCCAACCTCCAACTTAGAGCCCTTGACAAAGAAAATAATGGACTTGGAAGTTCAAAGATATATCTGGTATGATAATCAAGAAAAGTTGGCTTTATTTGCATATATTATTATTTTCTACTTGATAAATTCAGAAAAGGTATTCTGATGTTACAGAAAGTATAGTTGTGTGAATCGTACTTACCTGTAACAGTAAATGTTCAAATTCCTCATTGTCTCAGTGTAATTTTGGCTTATCTGACCAGCTTTCAAAATCTTAGACTCTACTCCCTCCCTCTCTCTTCCTGTCATAGCTAATTTGCTGTGCATAACCCAAGAGAGAAGCCTTCAAATGTGACAGGAAGTGAGTATTCTGGTTGTTTCACGTTCACAAAGGAGAGGACAGTGCCTGAAATCAGAATCATCTAGCAAGAGTAAATTTGCAGCCAATTACAATACCATATATAAAAAACATATCTAGCAACAATGGAATTAAAGAGGCTGAAGCCCACCTTAGCCATGCGCAATCTAGGGGATGACAGGAGGGTGCTTGCCACTGAGGAATTCAAACATCTACTTTTTCATGGAAGCAGGACTTTTGCAACTGCATTACATTTATCATTCTCACTGCCTCAACAGCATTTTGGCTAGATATCCAAAGCCTAACCTAACTGGGAGTTGGAAGGTTAAGGATCCAGGAGATTTTGGAGAATGGTCCTAGCAAAGCCTGCTCTGGACCTTGAAAAGGAATCCAGTCTGTAGCACTTTGTGAAGGTAGGAACAGAGGACTTGGCTGCTGCTTCTAGAATGGTATTACAGTCCAACCCTTTCCAATATGCTATTGAAGAGAATAAGGCTCTATTTGAGTGAGCCTTAGCCTTGCCTAAAAGAGATTTACCATGGTGGGAGTAAAAGAAAACAATGACAGGGACAATTACCATGCAACAGTTTACTTACAGACAGATTTCCTACCCCCTACCCCCCACCACGTAGGAGACCAACAGAAGCTCAGCATTCCTAAAGTGCTTTGTTCTGCCAAGGTAGTACATGAGCTAACTGTGCACATCCAAGGTATGAAAAATCCTCTCTCTCTTTTGGTTTAGGATAGAACACTGGAAGATTGATGGCTTGATTCAAGGTAAATTCAGAAACAACTTTAGGCATGAATGATGGATTATTTCATAACACGACCCTGTCCTTGTGAAAAATCAGACAAGGTTGGCCCATCATGAGAGCTTGCAGATGTCACATCAATAAGTAAAACTGTCTACAGAGTAATGAACCATAAATCAGGCTGAGAAACAGATTCAAAAGAGGTATGATTCATTTTTTCAAGAACAAAAGGGAGGAGGAATTTGCTTTTGAGGGGGTCTCATGTGCACTCCTCCTTTTATAAACTGTCTGACCACAAAAACATAAAAAAGGAATCCATGAGCAAACAAGCTGAGAACACCACAAGATGAATTTTGATAGAAGCATATGACAAACCATCTCTATACAGCACACACAAATATTTCAAAATCCTTCTGGGACCTCTGTTACTGGATAGGTACCACCTAAAAAAACTCTTCCACTTTTAAACCTAAGATTTTCTAGTTGCATGTTTTCTTGCCTCCTTAAATACCTCCTGTACATAATCAGGGAAAATGGTGCCTAAAAGATATCAAAATAAAATCATCCTGGCTGGCAGTTCAAAGCTGGGGTGTACCATCTGCAGCTGATGCTAAGTAAGCAGATCCAGTCTGTGAATAAGCTTGTGGTAATTGCTAATGGCCACTTTCATTAACAAGAAGATCCAGCTTTGCAAGGGCCAAAAGAGGTTTACCATAATGTTCTTTGGTAATTCTTTCTGAATCTTTAGAAGTACCATGGGAATTACTGGAAAGGGTAAAAATGCATCTTTCTGAATCTTTAGAATTACTCTTAAGAATCACTGGAAATGGCTGAAATCTATAAAGGAACTTTCCCAACCATGGGAATGAATGAGCATCTGTCCTCCAAGCATGGCTGGAAGGCTGTCTTGAAGAGATGTTTTTCGGTTGTCAGTTTTGAAAGGAGGCAAGCAAATCTACTTAAGGTGTTCTCCACATCTGGATCAAATCCTGGAACACCTCTACATGAGGCTTCCACTAGTGAGGGTCTGCCCGGGATCGGATTGATCTCTCTGCCATTTTGTTTTGCTCTCATGGAATGTACAAGGCCTGAAGAGTCAGAAAACCCTGTACAGCCAGCTCTCAATCATCACTGCCAACTGGCAAAGAGAGTATGAACTTGCACCTCCTTGCTTGTTCAAGAACCATATCATGGTAGTGTTGCCTGCCCATAAGTAGGGAAGAACCTGAAGACCTTTTAAGGCATGAATCCTTGCCAGGTTCTCTTTTCCATTTATGTACTTTAGTGTGTCTTGAGGACCACACAGGCTTTGCTCTTGAACTCTCCTGGACATTGCTTCCCATGGTGTTTGAAGACAGAAAGACATCCTGGATAACAGTTGATCCCTCTACAACTGCTGTTCCCACTTCCAAATCCAAGTATTGGTACCTGGAAATCCAAGGGATGAAGGTGCTGGGTCCAACAATTCTTCAAGTACCATTACATTTTTCTAATGTGCAGTTTGGCTAGTGGTATCATTAGGATCACTGATATCATGAGCTCTAGAATTCTGAGGAGCTCTCTTGCAGAGGCAATGTTTAGAAGAGGGAAATCTAAAAATATCCTGATAAGTCACAGCTTTGTCAGCTGGCAGGAAGACTATCAATTTTTCTGTGTCAATCCAACACTCCAGGAAACCATTTTGTTGAGAGGGTGTCAGAAAGCACTTTAGATGGTTCCAGGTGGGAAACGAGGGATGCAACCTCATATCTAAAGTCTCAAAGCACCTGGACACAATCTGCACAAATCAGCAAGTTCTCTAATAAGATAAAATGTGGAAGCCTAGTGTTCTACAATAGGCAACCACTGGAGTCAAACACTTTGTAAACACTTGAGGTGCAGTGAATAGCCCAAAGTGTAATGCAGAAAACTGATAATGTAAGCCAGACACAGCAAAAATTAAAAAAAAAATCCTGAAACTGGAGCAACAGGAATATAATAAACCTTCTTGAGATCTACAGTCACCATGAAACAGTGATCTATAACCAATGCAAGGAACAACTGTAAGGTGAGCGTTTTGAATTTCGGAACTTTTATAAAGGCGTTTAGAAAGGCCAAATCTAGGACAGGTCTCCAGAAGTTCTCCATTTTTGGTATCAAAAATATTCTGGAGTAAAATTCTCTGCCTCTGTGTATCACTGGTCCATCTTCTCAGTACTCCTGCTTCTACCATATGATGGAACACTGGAGGAAACAGCTCTGTCTGCTCTGGTGGGTGTGGGGGAATTCCCCTGAAAGGGATAAGTTCTTCTAACTACTGCCTAGTCTAGTTTATCCAAATTCTTCTCAGAAACCATTAGTCTAGGACTATTTGCAGCAAGGCTACAGGATTGTGACAGAGCCTGGGGGAAGGATGAAGAAAAGGAAGAGCAAGAGGAGGGTTAGGGGTTGCTCCATGATTCGGTATAGTCATTCTTTGCAGGAGGTTGATCCTTTTTTGGAAACAAACTCCTTTTGTTTAATTTCAAAGAATTAGCCTCCTGCCATTATCTTTTGGATCCCTGGCTTTTGTTTGGCTTAGATTTTTTTTTATTTGTTCCACCCCTTGATGGAAGATGCCTTGTCTGGAGAGAACTTCAATACGCAAAATATCCTAGATATCCCATCCATTAATTTGTCTCTATCACCCACTCTGAGAATATGTGCATCAGATGGCCCATACACCAATTCAGAACTTAAAGGTGCATTCAAAATGTCGGCTTTTGAATCATTAGACAAGCTCTGATTACATAACCAAACATACCGCCTTAAAACAACAGAAGCAGCAGTATTTCTCAAGACTGTATTTGCACATTCAAGCACACCTCTCAAATCATGTTTCAAAACCAGAGTCAAATTAAAAACATTTTCATTCATATAATGCAGCAATATCATCCAAACTGAATATAAACTGTAAAATAAATTTCCACACAGTCTTGATAATTTAACACTCTGGATTATTACTGAGACAAGCTTTTGCTTGAAGAGCTAAACGATTTACTTTTTTATCAGGGGCATTAAATTAGATGAAGGCCAAGGACTTTATATCTGAATATATGGCTGGGGAGAACGCAACTGGATGAGCAGTCAAATGAGGAAAGAGACCTGTCATATCTGAGGAGGCCTCAGATATGATATTCTCTGAGCCTTTTCTGGGGAATGCTGCAATAGAAACTGGCACTCTACAGGCAGCTTTATAAACATCTTCCAAGGTTGGTAAGAGACGGAGGGATTGCCACAGAAATGGGCATCTTGTCCTCTATAAGGTTATATACCCTGCCTAGCTCTAGGGTAGTTTCCAAATTCTCCCAAGCAAAAACATCACTAAATCTAGAAATTATCTGAGGAAAAGTGAGCACTTGTTTGGACTTAAGCTCAGATTCACTTTCTGAAGAATCAGAGTGACTGAACTCGGCATCAGCTAGGAAATTGTCACTGTCTTCATCAGATTCCTTATCATACTCTGAAACAACAAAAGGTCTCCAGCCAAACTAGCATGAGAGCCATGTATGGGAACACAACCACCAGAATTAGTTGTCTGCAGAACACCCATAGCCAAGCAAACCACATCAACCTTATAAACAGCTATAATCTGGTTATTAACTGTATGATGAGGCTTCTGTTTATTTTTCTTGTAAACTTCACTACTAGATAAAATATCTGGGAATACAGTATTATGTCTGGCAAGGCATCTCTCATCCCAGACTACACCTTCACCTAAAAGATTACATTCCTCCATACCTGCGGCAGGTACTGAAATAGCCCCAGAGGATTTATCTAACCCCTATTCCATAGCAGATGACAAAGCTACACTTGAGGGAGATGAGAAAATCAAGTGGTCTGCACAGAGCAGTGACCCCAACAGAATCACTAACCATAGGCTTAGGCTTTTTTTTTTTTAGGCGCATCCACATTTGACGGGGGTTATCAGAGTTAAGATCCATCAAGTCAGAGGAGAGATCACAAGCCAGAATAATCAACTGACAGTACTGACAATTTATCACAATAAGCACAAAGTTTCTAGCAATAATTATGTCCCCACATAAACTTTGCAAACTGTGTTATTACCACAAAAGCAGTTTGAAATGTTTCCAGAATTCTTTTACAATGGACAGAAGTCAAATAATTTCTGGTTAAAAAGTCCAAACATCAAAGCAACCAGTGTGTGAAACCAGTGTTAAAAAGTAGCACCACATACTTCAACCATGTTAAACTGCCATGTAATAAATGTTTAATAGCAATTTAAACTACATTTTCTTGTCAGAGAGAGTAAAATCTCCACAGTACAGTCAAATAACTTAATTCACGGCAAAATCACAATCGGAAAAAACACACAGAGCAAAGTCATACATATAGTAAATAATGTATAAATGATGAAAAATCCAAGTTCTACAATATCTTCCAGTCAAAAGCTGAAAATAATGCAGAGTAACAACAGTAAAGGCAGGTCTCTATAGTGCCTAACAGCACACACATACACACTTGTACTTCTGAGAGAACTACAGAAAGTTTCCTCAGAAACAGTAAAAACAGACATTTGTCAAAGAGAAGCCAAATAAACGCTATGAGCAGAAATTCCCACAGGGATTACTGTAAACGGTGACAGAAAATATTAAAATAAATATGTTTTAAATAACCATAACTATAGAAAATAATAGATATTATAATAAAATGAGATGAAAGCAGACCCTGAATGGGACTTATCTGAGCAGTAAGACAAAAAAATCAGCACTAGATCCTATGAAGAGCCAGAAGACTTTTTTCACTAGAGTGGCAGAAAAAGACTGAATGGTTACCTACTGTCATAGCTGAAGGCTCCCTCTCAGGATAAACCCAGCCAATTAGCTGCTGCAGGAAGAGACAGCAAGGGCAGTCTCAGCTTTTGAAAGCTGGCCAGTATTGGGTTACCTTGGCAGATAACCCCAAAATACCAATGAGTCAGTGGGAATGATGAGCATCATTTTGAGACAGTTTTATGTCTTTTGAGGATATAAAATGAATGAAAATAAAAATGGCTATAGCCGTAAATTATGCACCCACTCACAAACTGGTTCAGCAGTGATAGCGTTGTCGCCTCATAGCAAGATGTTCTCCCGTTCAATTCTCGACTGGAGCGCCTTCTGCGTGGAGTCTGCATGTCCTCCCCGTGAACGAGTGGCATTCGAAAGACATGTGTGAATGGGTGTGCCCTCGTTGAAGGTTGGGCGTCGGGCTGGCACCTCAACACTGTAAAAATCTACTGCCAATCATTAGCGGACCGGAGTACCCCTGTGGCAACCCCTAACCGAGAAAAACTAAACAAAAGAATACAAAAAAATTGAAAAAGTGGAAGCTATTGTTTGCAAACTTAGAAAGTAAGATACAAGGAGTGAAAACATTTTTAGTCTCTTCCGTTTTATGTACAGGTCAGGTGTATTCTTTTATCAACAAGAGGAGAGGTTGTGGACAATAATTTATAAAGAGTCGAAGGAATTTATCTGCAAGGGAAAGAGGGCAAGAGTTAAGCGGGATAAGCTCTTCCTCCCAACAAAACAAAGTGGTTTAGGATTAAATGATCTGAAGGGATATTTTACAGCTACACAATTAAAGCTTATATGCAGAAGGTTATAATTTACAGGGGAAAAGGAATGATAACGAAGGAGGGGGAGGGGTCAAAAAATAAGGAGAGAGATGGATATTAGACGCAGATTCTTAAGAAGAATATTAACCATACAAAATATTACATCCATAAAATTGCAGAAAGTATTCTAAGAACTAGGCCAACATGGGCATGGAGAAAGGAGATTTTGCCAATAGGGATGACTGCAGGAAGGGGTACAGAAAACTAGCAAAGGCACCCGGGTATTGAGAGCAAATAACTAGAGGGGGAATAATAAGAGAGTGAGATGAAGTCAAGACAAAGTTTGGACTGCAGGTTACAGACTGCAGACCCCAACAGGGATTGATATCAAAGTATTTGGAAAGAAAAAGGGATAGTGGAGTCCAAAGTGAAAGACCTGCTCTGGTACAGTCTTTATTCAAATACAGAAAGTACAGTTGTGTAAATAAACCATAACAACAGATGTTCGAATGATCACTGCTACAGTAGCCCATATAGGGGTTATATCCAGCCAAGGATATAACAGCCGGCCAGCTTCCAAAGCTTCAGGGCACCTTCCACAAATTAAAAACATTAGGCAGCTTGAGTTGATCTGCCCACAAAAACAGATTTGCATGCCAAGCCCTTCAGAGCTTTCTTGCCAACTGAGAGGAGTCTGAGCTCAGAGGACATAGCTAGGAGTTTAACAAAAAAATATAGACACACACAAATATATATATATATATATATATATATATATATATATATATATATATATATATATATATATCATATAATATATATATGGATCTACTTCATTTAATCGTATTACCAGCATATCGAAACTCCTAACATCGAAACAAAAATCTCATATGTTCACAAAAGCGAAACTGCACAATAGCGAAACTTAGGATGTCGCACTACCTTTTGCACATGTCAGGAAAGACTGTTATGACTACAGATCTCGCTGCATTCATATGCATGTATTCTACAGTTCAATAGAAAAAAAGCAAAAATGCAGTTTTATGACGAAGGAAACAAATGGAATAGGGATCACAGTACATTGAGGATCGGGACATTTACTCCTTTCCCCACTGCAGTGTGATCTCAGAGTTTGTATATTTAAGTAGCGGGGGTGTGGGGGGCACAAGGGGGGGCTTGCCCCCCTGCAAAATCATTGTTGACGATACATTTATGGGAGTTTTTTTTATGTGTTTTAAGTGTAGAATCTTTGGCTGTGAATGCAACGTGATCTGCATTCATAACAGTGTTTCCTGACATGTGCAAAAGTAATTCAACATCCTAAGTTTCGGTATTGTGCTGTTTCATTTTTGTGGGTTTGTGAGATTTTCGTCAAGATGTTATGCAGCAAGACTTTACAGTAATGTGATTAAATGAAGTAGATCCATATATATATATATATATATATATATAGATATATATATATATATATATATATATATATATTACACACATACAGACACACACACACACACACACACATACACATGGATCCTATTCACAAGATCAACTCAACAGAAAGACGAACTTCATATGGTCAAGACCATATGATCAACTTTCCAAATTGCCAAAGCTTTTAAATGAAGATTGTGGTACAGTGGAGAACTGGGGAATTTAAACTTTTCCCATTGTAGTGCATTCTCGGAGTTGGTATGTATAATATGCAGGGGGTGGGGGGTACAGAAGGGCTTGCCCCCCCTGCAAAAATGTAGATCTTTACTGTTTTCCGTTGTTCCACTTTTCGGAAAGTCAATAATAAGGTTCTGACCATATGAAATTTGACTTTTTGTTGAGTTGATGATCTGAATGGGATCCATATATCTATATCTATTTATATCCTGGAAAAGCAGCATCCTCAAAAACTAAGGGGGCAGAACGAGGAAGTAGCTACTGTAGCAGTGATCATATAAACATTTACTGTTATGGTATGTTTACCTGCAAAACTGTATTATGTTCATCATACTGATCACTGCTGTAGTAAGCTTAGCTATATGGGTAGATTATGCAAAAAGAAGTCACCTGTGTTGGGTAAAGTACCCTGGAACAACGAAAGTTAACAAACCTCCAAGTAGCAAAATTGTAGAAAAGTTCCAAGGTAACACCAAAGGCACAACTCCAAGAATACTTATCGAAAAACCTTTATTGAGGCAGACCTGCATAAAAGTAAGCGCTTTCACGTCCAACTGACGCTTCTTCAGACTTCAATGCTTAATGAATGAATAAAGGCGCTTATATACAATTCCAAAGCTCAGTAATTTCAACAATTAATCAATTAGAACAGTAAGAGCTTAAAGTGCTAGTGCCTAAGAAAATCTATATACATATAGTCTGTATACATGTTTATATAAAAAACCAACCATTCACAAAACTCATGTAAAATATTGTGTAAAACATTATATGAGACATAGTAAAAACACATTAGAAACTCCATAATAAATACATAGATAAGAGCTCATAACAATTAATGTACTAATGTTTAAAAGCCTTAGCTGCTAAGAAGGGTCTGAGTGTGATTCTATCATTCAGGCCATATATATGTGCCTGAAGTCTAAGGATCCACCTAATCTCTGCTTCTTCTGTGTGGTTCTTTACATTTCCTAATCTACTATCTACTGTTATTGATTCTAGAACCTTAAACTTAAAATGATGCATAGACCCTTCGTCCATCACGTGTTTGGCTAGAGCATTTGTGGGATCTTCTCTATTAATAGCATATAAATGCTCTCTTATACGCTCACGTAGGGTACGATTGGTTTTCCCTACATAATATTTAGTGCACAGCTGACATTGGGCTAAATATACTAAATTCTTGGACCTACAATCAGTATAATTTTTGAATGTATATATTTTATTAGTAATGGGATGGAGAAAAGTGGTGTCCGTATTTATAAATCTACATTGGTTGCATTTACGACAAGGGAAAGTACCTTCCCTTTGTGAGAGTGGATGTTCAGTTTTAGTTTTTTCATAGCAAAGTAGTCTTTTCAAAGACTTCAAATTCTTATAAGCTATATTGGGTCTCTGTTCAACCAATGTCTTGATTTTCTCATCCATAGTAAGAATCTTCCAATTGTTTTCTATAATCTTTCTTATTTGATTGTTCCTATTTGTATAGGGTATTATAAGTCTGTTCTTGGAGATTTTTGGTTCTTTCTTGTTCTTATCAGTGGTGTTAGATTTATTATAATACGGACAACCTTTATCTTTCCTTTTGTTGCTTGCCTCAATGATGGTGTTGTGTACCGATTGTTCATTATAACCTCTTTGTATAAAATTGTTCTCTAACACTGCCTTTTGTTCATTGAAAGTTGTCTCATCTGTAGTAAGCTTAGAGACTCTTAAAGTTTGGTTCATTACTACATTTTTATGCACATGTCGAGGATGCATACTAGTTCTATGGAAACTTAGGATGTCGCACTACCTTTTGCACATGTCAGGAAAGACTGTTATGACTACAGATCTCGCTGCATTCATATGCATGTATTCTACAGTTCAATAGAAAAAAAGCAAAAATGCAGTTTTATGACGAAGGAAACAAATGGAATAGGGATCACAGTACATTGAGGATCGGGACATTTACTCCTTTCCCCACTGCAGTGTGATCTCAGAGTTTGTATATTTAAGTAGCGGGGGTGTGGGGGGCACAAGGGGGGGCTTGCCCCCCTGCAAAATCATTGTTGACGATACATTTATGGGAGTTTTTTTTATGTGTTTTAAGTGTAGAATCTTTGGCTGTGAATGCAACGTGATCTGCATTCATAACAGTGTTTCCTGACATGTGCAAAAGTAATTCAACATCCTAAGTTTCGGTATTGTGCTGTTTCATTTTTGTGGGTTTGTGAGATTTTCGTCAAGATGTTATGCAGCAAGACTTTACAGTAATGCGATTAAATGAAGTAGATCCATATATATATATATATATATAGATATATATATATATATATATATAGATATATATATATATATATATATATATATTACACACATACAGACACACACACACACACATACACATGGATCCTATTCACAAGATCAACTCAACAGAAAGACGAACTTCATATGGTCAAGACCATATGATCAACTTTCCAAATTGCCAAAGCTTTTAAATGAAGATTGTGGTACAGTGGAGAACTGGGGAATTTAAACTTTTCCCATTGTAGTGCATTCTCGGAGTTGGTATGTATAATATGCAGGGGGTGGGGGGTACAGAAGGGCTTGCCCCCTGCAAAATGTAGATCTTTACTGTTTTCCGTTGTTCCACTTTTCGGAAAGTCAATAATAAGGTTCTGACCATATGAAATTTGACTTTTTGTTGAGTTGATGATCTGAATGGGATCCATATATCTATATCTATTTATATCCTGGAAAAGCAGCATCCTCAAAAACTAAGGGGGCAGAACGAGGAAGTAGCTACTGTAGCAGTGATCATATAAACATTTACTGTTATGGTATGTTTACCTGCAAAACTGTATTATGTTCATCATACTGATCACTGCTGTAGTAAGCTTAGCTATATGGGTAGATTACCCTAGCTTACATTAGGAGTTGGAAGGAGAAAGGTCCAGGGACTAATGGACAATGGTCTAAGCAAAGCCTGATTCAGACCTAGAGAAGGAATTAAGCTTGTATTACTTTGTAAAAGTATGCAGAGAGGATCAAACTGCTGCTTCTAGAATACTTCTAGAATCTAACCCACTCCAAAAAGCCATAGATGACGCCAAGACCCTGGTAGGGTGAGCCTTGACCCTGCCTAGAATAGTTTTGTTGTGGTGAAAATAACAAAACATAATAGCCAGTGGCAACCTTTAGAAAACAGTCATTCAGACACAGGTTTCCCTTCTTCTAACCTTTCCAAGTAATGAACAACTGATCCGAAGATTCTTTTTGTCTAATTTTGGTTCTGGAAAGAAAACAGCTAGATGGACAGTTTGGCTTGACATAACAGAATACCACTTTAGACAGAAAAGGAGGCATAGTTCTCAAAGAAATATTGCCTCTGTGGAAAATGAGATATGGTTGACTTACCAGAAGAGCTTGCAACTTAAGATACTCTAACTGCAGAGGTCAGAACAATCAGTGAAACAGCTTTGCATGTTAAGAACCTCAAGTCAGCTTCATGAGCTAGTTCAAACAGAGCAACTGTTGGCTTATCTAACACAAAACTAAAACCCATGGAGGAGCCACAAATTTTCTTGGAGTTCTCTTATATGAGGACCCTTTCAAAACCATTTTTTACACGAGAATAACCGAAAAGATGGGGATCCATGGGCAGACATGATGAAATGGCAAACAAATAAACCTTGATGGAGAAATAATTGCAGACTCATTTAAGGACCTGGGTATATGGGTAGATTAAGCTATGAGTTTTTCTAATCATATCAACCAATTGGCTAATGATAGTTACAGAACTATAGGATGTATAAAAAGATTTATAAAGTCTAGGAAATCAAACATAATGAAGTCATTGTTTGTTAGTTACATTAGACCCAAACTTGAGTATGCTATAACAATATGGAAATCCTATAGGAAAACAAGCATGAATAAACTGGAAAGAGTACAGTGGAAATATACTAAGGGCATCCATGGATGTGAAAATCTAAGTTATTATGAAAGACTAAAATATCTGAACTTGTACAGTGTCTCTTACAGATATTTAAGAGGAGATCTTATTCAGGTATATAGGGCACTTAAGGACAGCTACCTCTGGGAATGTTTGGGGTTATCAAAAAGTACTAGAGAATTGTCAGATAACCTATGCAGAAGATTCTATGGAAATGAGAAGTGTATTAATGGGTTCTCTGACAGAGTAGCTAATGCTTGGAACAGACTACCAAATTACATTAAAGCAAGTACTCGTTTAGATATTTTTAAGAACAGCCTAGATATTTCTTATGGGAACAAGTGTTTTGGCATACTGGCAAGCTAGAAGGGCTTTAATGCCCGTGCTTGAAATATTTGTATGTATGTATAAGTTCAAAGGTTGGTACTAGGCTATTGGCCCTAGGGCCTATGCAAGCCTAGCCATAACAATTCCCTGGATATTTCTTCCCACAATATTTACTTCTCTAGACCCCTGTCTAGCAGGGCGACTGACATGATCCCTGGGGTGAATTTCCTATCTCCCATCCAATCATCAATGTTCCTTTTGAACAGGGCCAATGAGGCGCTCTGCTTGACAAGTATGGGCAGTCTATTCCAGAGTATGGGGAGTCTCTAAGTCAGGAACCTATCCCTCCAGCATGTTTTGTTCATTGTGATGACAAGGTTTAGATCCCTGGAGCGTGTGGTTCTGAGCGATTGGGATTTCTTTAAGTGGAGCATGTCCAACAGCTCAGGATTTGACATGGCCTTGTATGTTAAGCATCTGCTTTAGGCCTGTGATTCTTTTAGTGAGGTATTTCTGTGGCCTTTCCAGTTGTTGCAGATGTCTAGTGAGGTACACACCAAACGGGGCATTATACTCTATAATGAGTATAATGAGGGATGAGTACAGTGGGACAATGACCTCCTTTTTTCTGGATGAAACGCCCTTAGTGATGAGGTGTGCCACATAGGATTTCCTGACTGTTGTGGCGATGTGGTTATTGAAAGTGAGACCACTGTCCACCTGTGTCCCTAAGTCTCTCATCACACTTTCGATGTTTAGTGTCCTGCCACCTATGTGGTAATTCATAGGTACATGTTTTTTTCCAAAGGGGATAACTATACATTTCTTGGAATTAATCTTGAGTCCATGGCTCTGGCACCAGGCATCTGTATAAGAAATGCTATGGGACAGCAACTCACACACATTTTGTTAATACCAGAGAAACGCTAGCCCTGGAAGGGTGCTGGTTATGTTGCTGGCATCAACTAGAAAAACTTTTCCATTAGCTAATATATGGTTTTCTAGTACCAAGCTTCCTTGCCTCCATTAATACTTACTGCACATCCACAGTAAACAAGTATCTAAAGGGAATTAACACCGTATTATCCAGGCAGTCAAATAAAGTTGATTGTTGTCAGGATGTATCAAACACCCTCTTCTTGTGTGAGCAGGTCAATTCTGTTTGGAAGCTTGTGGTCATTACCCCTGACTATTTCTAAAAGATGGAAGAGCCACTGATACCTGGACCACAAAGGAGTCACCATAATGATCTTAGGGGATTCCTTCTGAATCTTCAGAAGTACCTAGGATATCAGTGGAAAAGCATAAAGGAACATTCCAGTCCAAGTAAAGGAAAAGGCATCTTCTTCCAGGTCTTTTTGCAAGGAGTCTTAATGCAGAATTTTGGTTTTCCGAGGAGATAAAGAGGTCTACTTAAGGAACTCCTCATAAATGAATCAAATCTTGGAAGACCCCCCTGATCTAGTTTCCATTCATGATGGTCTGCCTTTATAATGCTTTACTTGCCTGCCACACAATTTTGCTCTGATGTGATGTAGGATGACTACATACTATACTATAAAGTTAATTTCTAAGCTAACGTGGCTAGTCTGCAAAGGAGTTAAGATCTGCTTACCTGCTTACCTCTTGTTTGCTGATGTACCATATGACTGTGGTATGGTCTGTAACAACTTGAAGAAGTCCAGGGGACCAAAGATGATTCAGAGAGTTGAGTACCTTGATTAGAGGAAGTATCTATTTTATATTTGGGACACCAAGGACAAATACAAGCCCGTTAAACATCTTACATTTTTATTCCTCCTGATACTGCTCCCCAAGCAAAGTCCAATGTATCTGTGGTGACTGATTGACTACTCTGGAACATAAGGGGAAAGGGGGAGACCTTGACTTAGGAATATTTTCTGTCTCCACTAAGTGATTTCTAGTCTGACAAATCCCAGAACTTGGATTTGAAAATATAAGGGGGTATTGGTGCTGGGACCCAAAAGTCTTTGGGTACCATTGTATGTTTTTCATGTGGAGTCTTGCCAGGAGTATCATGAGAACAATAGATGCCATGAGACCGAAAATCCTGAGGAAAAGGATTGCTGAAAAATTTGAGAAATACACCTCTCATCAAATTTTTTGATAACATCTGCAGCACAGGGACCAACAACTATATCTCTACAAGGAGAATTTAAAGTCTCTTTTTTATATCTTCTGTGAAATTCTGACAATACAGCCAGGCAAACCTTCTCAAAAAAGTACCAGTGGCCACAGGCCAGGAAGAAATATCAACAGAGTCATAGATATACTTTAAACAATGACTTGTGAAGAAATAGAAGTTATGTACTTCCCACAACTTGGTATCTGTGTTGTCCAGTTTCATTATGCATCACAAATGGGTGTTTGGATCCGTCCTCAGATCCAAGCTGGCTATTTCTACAGACATACGATCAGAGCCTCAAAGTCCTCCCTCTCCCATGATTCCTAACTTCTCCTCAAACCCTGAGATCAAGTTTGCTGTCTCCTCCTCAAGATGACTATCCCATACATAACAGTAATATATAGAGACAAAAGCCCTACTGGAGTCCACACTAGGAACTAGTGGGCTCTGTAACCCTATAGATTACTCTCAGTCATACAAGGAAGTGGGAAGGAGGGTGGAAAGTGATGCATAATGAAATTGGACAACACAGATACCAATTTATGGTAAGTACATAACTTCTAATCTGATGTTGTCCATTTCATTATGCATCACGAATGGGTCAGAGTCCCCAGGTACGCAAACCCTGGGAGGCCCTCAAGAAAGAATATGCCTGAGCACCGCTGACAGTACAGTTGTGTACACTTACCATAAATGTAGATGTTCGAGTGTATTCACTGTTGCAGTCATTACATTTGGGTAATCTGCTGGCAGGTTGCCCTCAGTCGGCCTGATTAACAAAGTCTTGGGCCCTGCATCGGTTGCTGTCCCTTCTTCCATGACGTCAGGTCGTCAGGGGTATAACACATGCAGCCGACACCATTACATCAGTTTTTCTTGCCCCAGATGTCAGGTGCCCCCCAAATGGGGAGCAAAAAATATATCTATATGTATATGTATATAATTTTAAACACAAAAATATACCTCCAAACAAAAGCAAATACACCATAAAGGCTTTTAAGCAAAGTAAAAGAAATGAGAGGTATAGTAATAGAAAAGCAGGGGGCTGGAGGGTGGGTAACCAGGACTGCAACAGTGTATACACTCGAACATCTACATTTATGGTAAGTGTACATAACTGTACTATGGTCTTTGTGTTTCACTGTTGCAGTCATTACATTTGGGTAGAATCCCAAAGCTATGGTTGGGAGGATGGAATTATACAGCATTAGGAGCATATAAGGCCCTGCAGGAAAGCAGTGGCAAAGCCTGCTCTGGATTTAGAGAAGAGAGGTAAATGGTAATGTTTGGTGAACGTATGAACTGAGCTCCAGGTAGCAGCTTCTAGAATATTTCTGGTAGGAACCCGTCTGAGAAAGGCTGCTGAAGTAGATGCAGCCCTGGTGGAATGAGATCTGATCCCCTTGGGGACAGGTTTACCATGGTGCATGTAGCAGAAATGAATACAATGGCTTATCCATTTTGAAATAGTCTGCTTTGAAATAGCCTTTCCCTCTGCCCCTGCAGCAAATGCCACCAGTAATTGCTCAGATTTTCTTAGACATTTTGTCCTGTTTAAGTAGAATCTTAGTTGTCTGTGTACATCCAATGAATGCAGAATCCGCTCACCCTTGTTCTGTGGATTTGGGAAGAAGGCTGGCAGATGAATGGTCTGATTAAGAGCCACACTAGATATCACTTTAGGCATAAAGGATGGATTGGTCCTGAGAGCCACTCTGTCCAGGTAAAAGATAATAAAAGGCTCCACTGCCATAAGAGTCTGGAGTTCTGAAATCCTTCTAGCTGAAGTGACTGCTAAAAGAAAAGCTGTCTTACAAGAGAGAAATTTTAGGTCTGCAGTAGCAGTTGGCTCAAAAGGAGGTAGAATGAGTTTTTCCAAACAAAACTGAGGTCCCATGCAGGAGGTGGTGCTCTCCTGGGAGGTCTTAAATTTTTGGCCCCTCTGAGGTACTGCTTTAGCAGAGGATGAGAAAAGAGGAGAGGCTCCGTGTTGTAATGAGCTGAAATGGCAGAGGCATGTATTTTTATGGAAGAAAAAGATAGGCCCTTAAATTGCAGAATCTGAGGAATATTGGGCATTGCTGTGCTTATTCCTTGTGCTTGGTTCCAGGCACGGAATCTTTTCCATTTGTCAGCATAAGACTTTCTAGTACTAGGCCTTCTAGTTTCCAAAATGACACCCATCACAGGTTTGCTGAGAGATGCAACTGATGAAATTAGTTGATTAGCCATACTGCAAGATTCAGAGTTTGGAGCTGAGTGTGCAGAATTTGACAGTTCTGCTGAGACAGTAGGTAAGGTGTCTGAGGCAGGTACCATGGAGGAAGGTGCGACATATTGCATAGGAGCGGGTACCAGTGTTGGCGAGGCCAGTCTGGAGCAATCAGAATCATTTTTATTTTTTCCTGTCTGACTTTTAGTAAGACCTTGGAGAGCAGAGGCATAGGGGGAAAGGCATAGACTGACAGGTTTTTCCAGCTGCAGGATAGAGCATTCACTTTTCAAGCTTTTTTGTGATGAATTATCGTGCAGAATTTGTCCAACTGATAGTTTTGGGTTGAGGCAAAAAGATCTATGTCTGGGCTCCCCATTTGCATGTCAACATGCTGAAGATTTGTGGATCCAGTTTCCATTCATGTGGGTCCATAAGATTTCTGCTTAGTTCGTCTGCCAGAGTATTTTGCTTTCCTGGCAGGAATTGAGCTTGTAGATGTATTTGATAAGTCAAGGCCATGTTCCACAAAGCCATGGCTAGTCTGCAAAGGGGGTATGAATGGGTACCCCCCTGCTTGTTTATGTACCACATGACTGTGGTGTTGTCTGTCTTTATCAGTAGTTGTCCTGGATGAAGATAGTCCTTGAAGGCTGTCAGAGCATTCTGTACAGCTAGCATCTCTTTCTGGTTGATATGTAGGTGCATTTGATTTGGGCTCCATTGTTCCAGAATGTATCTCCCTGCCAGATGCGTCCCGCAAGCATAATCTGATGCATCTGTAGTGAGGGTTTGGGCGGCAGGGGGTGGAATGAATGACAGTCCCTTGTTTTGGTGGCAGGCCTCTGCCCACCATAGGAACTCTTGCTGCAGGCAAGGAATGATAGAAATCATTGTTTCCAGGCTGTGACAATGTTGACTCCATAAGCTTTTTGGGTATCACTGAAGTTTCCTCATATGCAGTCTTGCATATTGAATTATTAGTATGCAGGAAGCCATGAACCCCAAGGCCTGCAGAATTTGTCTTGCAGATAGTTGGGTTTTTGTGGCCACTTGTCTGAAGTAAGTCATCAATTGAATTTGTTTTTCTGGCGTAAGGTAAGTCATCTGGGCAGTTGTATTCAAGCTTGCACCCAGGAATGTAATTATTTGAGAGGGTACCAGTTGTGATTTCTTTTCGTTTATGGTGTACCCTAGACAAGTTAGAAGTCTTTTTACAAATGCCAGATGCTTTAGACGAGTGTCCTTGTTTTCTGCCTGAATTAGACAATCATCCAGGTATGGATAAATTTGAATATTTCTTTGCCTGCAAAATGCAATTACTGGTGTCAGGCACTTTGTGAAGACCCTGGGCACAGCAGATAAGCCAAAGGGCAGTGCAAAGAACTGGTAATGCAAATAGCCTGCATTGAAGCGCAGGTATCTTCTGCAAGATTCCATGATTGGGAAAAGCAGGTAAGCCTCTTTTAAGTCTAGAGTTACCAACCAGGTATCCCTGCCTAGCACAGGTAGTAACTGTTGTAGAGTCAGCATCTTAAATTTTGGAATGTCCAGAAATGTATTTAGAATGGATAAGTCCAGAATTGGACGCCATGATTCATCTTTTCTGGGAACCAGGAAAAGTCTTGAATAAAAAGCTTATCCCTTTTCCTTTTCTGGTACTGGTTGAATCACTCCCATATTCATGAGGGATATAACTTGTTTCTGGGCCTCTGCCCACTGATTTGGAGGCAGATCTGGCCATCCGTTTGGGATTGGCAATGTGTGGAAATGAAATCTGTATCCCTGGGATACTATATTTAAAACCCACTTGTCCTGGGTAATCAGTTGCCAGTTTCGTGCATGAAGTGCCAGTTTCCCCCCCAAAGGGGCGGCCAAAAGATAAGTGCTTGGTGATTGCAGTGGAAAGACATTGAGACTGTTTACCGTAGGAAGGTGCCTTGTTACTTCCAGATTTGGAGGTGGAGGCACCCCATTGCTTTGTTCTATAAGTTCCTTGTGACTGAAACCTGGAGCCTTTGGAATGTCTGGGTTTGACCTGAGTGGCTCTGGTGGGCACTGGAAAAGACCAGTTCTTAGTGCCTACTGAACCTGGGTGGCTGTTAGCTTTATCTTCCATCTTTTTCAAAACTTCTTCTGCCTTATTACCAAATAGCCTGTCCTGTTGTAAAGGAGCATCCAACAATTTTGCTTTAACATGGTCAGGCAGATTTTGCTCTTTGAGCCAAGCATGCCTTCTTATCGTAGATCCAGTAACAGCAGCCCTGCAAGAGGCCTCCAAGGAATGGTCAGGCAGATTTTGCTCTTTGAGCCAAGCATGCCTTCTTATCACAGATCCAGTAACAGCAGCCCTGCAAGAGGCCTCCAAGGAATCAAAACCACATTGCAAAGTATGTTTTCCAACATGTTCAGCTGAATGCAATAAATCCTGCAACTCTATTTTCCACACAGTCAGAAATCAACATCATTTTCTGTTTAAGTAAGCCCATGACATGCTGTTGATATTTAAGCATATGAAATTGACAGTTTAAAGCCCTGATTGCCAAGGTTGCAGACATGTAAACCTTCTTACCCCATCTATCCAGCACCCTGGAATCTCTATCAGAAGGGGTAGGATTTTTAGCAGTAGAAGCCTTAATGCCCCTGGGACCCTAAGAAATGGTTTCAGGGTCAGCAGAACGGTTTTTAAAAAGGAATTTGTGGGAGTCAGGAACCCTGTAATATCTGTCTGGCTTGCTAGGAGCCGGAGGCAGGGAGTCAGGAGTCATACTGGATTCTGAGAAAACATCATCAACAATGTCTAGAACAGGAGGTATAGCCAAAGGCCTATGCTGAGGAAGAAGAAGGAAATCCCTGAGTCTCTTTTTAGATTCTGAAAAATCCTGACTCTCCCAGTGAAAGTGTTCCCTTAAGGTATGCAAAGTTTCTCAAAAAGAAAAATCTTCAGGAGGAGAAGCAGAAGGGATGGAATCTTCTGCATCAGAGTCCTCATAAGTGGGAATAGATACTTCTTGAACAGAAGAGGAATCAGAAGAAATAGAAACCTGATCTGAAAACTCATAGTCAGTGCCTTGCCTAGGCCTCTTAGCAGGAGGGGGATGGGTACCCCTGATTAAGGTAATTAAACCCTCAGCCATTTTGATCATTTGTTTTTTAGGCATTGGGGCCTGTACACGTGGCCCATGCGTCAGTTTTTTAGACACAGAAGTATTTTTTGGCCTTAATTTTGAAGATGGTATTGGTTTAATATACCAATCTTTAGGCCTGTAAACACCCTCAGAAGCCGATGCCTGCTCAGTGGCTCTGGACCCATCCAAGGTAAAGACATCTGCGGGTTCAATACTTAAAGTATCTCTCGGCATACCGGACTCCGAATGGGTCTCAGTAGAGGCCTGTGAATCAAAAGTAGCGGGTATCAGGGGCTGCAAAAGCACCTCACTGAGTATCGGTGAACCGGCGACTGGCTTAGGAGAAGCTTTGTCGTCAGTTTTGGACCTCAACGGTCTGTCTCCGTCTTTTTCTTTGCACTTTTTAGGTATTCTGGTAGTTGGATTGCTAACAGACGACATTTCTGGATAGTTAAATCTCGAGACAAAATATTTAGAAGCAAAAATATACCAACATTTAATCGTGCATTGGTTAAATTTAAGTAAGCCCATGACATTCAAGGCACGTTGTGGTCAGGGCCTAGGCAAGAAATACAGTACAAATGAAAATCCTTATGAGGTATTTGCTTCCCACAAGTAATACAATTATTAACTTTTAATGATATTGGTAAGGAGCAAGACAAAGTTTCCCCAGCAGGGTACTTAGCTTTTAGTTGAAGACTTCGGTTCTGAAACTCAAAAACGAAAATTTCAGGAGTCAGCCGACCGGCACTTGCGAAATGCTTCTGCTTCAGGCACCGTGTGGCAAGAAAGACTGATGTAATGGCGTCGGCTGCATGTTTTATACCCCTGACGACCTGACGTCATGTAAGAAGGGACAGCAACCGACGCATGACCCAAGACTTTGTTAATCAGGCCGACTGAGGGCAACCTGCCAGCAGATTACCCAAATGTAATGACTGCAACAGTGAAACATGAAGAACATCCACAGGATGCTCTGTTTCTGGAAATAATATCTAACTTATAGTGAGATATAAAAGTATGAGCCATGGACCAAATAGCTGCGGCACAGATTTCATCAACTGGAGTTCTAGCAGAAAAAGCTGAAGAAGAAGTTGACCCTGACCTGGTAGAGTGAGTTCTAGCTGGACAGGGCAGTTGTTTGCTTTGCTGAGAATAAATGGTAGAAATACTTTCCGTAATCCATTTTGCTAAAGTAATCTTAGAAACAACCTGCCCCAACCTATTAGGTGAAAAGGCAATGAACAACTGTTTTGACTTTCTATGAGGTCTGGGCCTATGAAGGTAGAAACGTAACTGTCTGTGGACATCCAAAGAATGTAGCATGTATTCACCCTTACTGGAGTAACTGGGAAAAAAGACAGATAAATGAATAGTCTGATTCACGTTAACTTCCAAAGCAACCTTTGGAATGAAGGATTCATCCTGGGACATACTCTGTCCTTAGAAAGGTTATATATATTGGTTGAAAAGACAGAGCCTGCAATTCTGAAACTCTCCAAGCTGATGTAATAGCCAGAAGAAAAACCTGTCTTCCATGACAAGAATTTCAGCTCGCAAGAACTAGCAGGTTCAAAAGGTTTCTGGGTGAGACCTTGCAAAAATAAAGTAAGATCTCAAGGGGGGAAGGATCCTTGATTGAAGGTCTTAGGTGAAAACCCCCTTTTAAAAATGCCTGACAGTTTGGAACAAGAAAGGGTACAGGGAAAACCAATTCCCTTTCCAACATGGAAAATGGTAATAACTACAAGTTGTACTTTTATGGTAGAAAAGCTAGATCCCTCCCTCATGGAAAACAGAACACAAAAACATAAGGACATCTGAAACTGAGGCTGAAAAGGGGTCTATATTCGTATGTGAAGCCCAGATGGAAAACATTTTTCCATTTGCTATAATATATCTTCTTGGTGGAGGGCTTTTGAGAAGCAAGGATGATGTCATGGTCAGGTGAAGGAAGCCTGTACTTTAACAAAATTACTGGAAGTGGAGAAACCAAGCGGTTAATTTGAGGGATATAAAATTGCGGGGTCTGTCATTTTGTCGGACGTGAAATGAGATTCTGTCTGGGATCCAGTATCCATGGAGGATATTTGCTGTGACACCACAGGAAGGGGAACCATACCTGACAAGGCCACTGAGGGGCAATGAGGATAAGGCTGGTCTTCAACCTGCTGGCTTTTTGTAGGACTTTGGGCATCAAGGGAATTGGAGGATAAGCATATAGGATACCCAAGGGTCAATTGTGGACAAGAGCATCCATGGGAAACTACCCGGCTGGGGGGATCAGAGGGGAAGTGCCTGCTGCATTTGTTGTTTAGGGGGGAGGCAAACGTATCGCAGCAAGGCTGGCCCCAGTGGCTGAAAATCTCGTTCGCTACTGCCTGATTTAGGGACCACTCCTGAGGACTCAAAATGGACCTACTCAACTTGTCCGCCAGAATGTTGGATTCTCCCAGGATGTGTGCTGCAATGAAAAAGTGGTTTGAAGCAACCAGCCATTCCCAGACTCTCATGGCTCTGCAGAGCAGGTAAGATCGGGTTTCCCCTGCTTGTTGATGTACCATACCACTGACATGTTGTCCGTCAAGACTGCAACCATCCCCAGAGGAAAGCAGTCCTGAAAAGCTTGCAATGTGAGGAGGACTGCCCTCATCTCTAGGGCATTTATGTGCAATTTAGTCTCAAAAGGGGACCACGTGCCTTGGACTATCCTTCCCTGATAATGGCCACACCCCAACAGGGAAGTGTCCATGCTCACTGTGGCCGAAGGAGAGGGAAGGACAAAGGGCCTGCCTAGATGAAGATAGTCTGTGACCATCCACCACTGCAGGTGGCATCTGTAAGCTGGCGCAAGTTTGATCAGGGTAGATAAAGGATGACACCAGACAGACCATCAAACCATCAGAGTCCACTGGAGAACTCTCATAAAGAACCTGGCTAGAGGCACCAGAAGAATGGCCGCCGACATGGAGCCCAAGGCTGTAAGAACTAGGTGAGATGAAGGAGATGTCGTGGCTAGTAAACATTGTACCTGCTGTCTGAGAGACAATATCCTTTGTAAGGGAAGAGTTGCCACCTGAGTTACTGTGTTTAACTGGGTACCAATGAATTTAATCTCCTAAACCGGGGTTCATCTTGGATTTTGCCATGTTCACTGTGATCCCCGGATGGTGAAACAAGTGCAACATCACATGAGTCACCTTGACTAACTGATGCCTTCTGGATGCCATTAGGAGCCAATCGTCCAGGTAGGGGAACACCTGGAATCCTTGCGGACGTTGATGCTCTGCGACCACTGCCATGCACTTGGTGAAATCCCAGGGGAGGTAGTGAGACCAAAGGGCAGTGCTCTGAACTGGTAATGATTGGCCCCCAGCCAGAAGCGTAGATATCTCCTGGAGCTCCTGTCTATTTTTATATGATAGTACGCAACCTGGAAACCCAACGAGCACATCCAGTCATCCTTGCGAATGAGTGGCAGAATGGACTGTACTGTAACTATACAGAACTTTGTCTTCTTGACAAACAGATTCAAACTGCTTAGATCCAGGATAGGTCAAAGATCCCCAGTCTGCTTTGGCACCAAAAAGAAGCGTGAGTAAATTCCACATCCTTGTTGTTCAGTTGGGACCCACCGGATGACTCTTTTGTCTAGAAGTTTCTGCCCTTCTAGAAGGACATTATCCATCTGGCTGGGTGGCATGTGGGGGAGATGCTCCCCTATGTGGGGAGGAGGAAGGGAAAAAGGAATACAGTAGCCTCTGGATAGGATGTTTAACACCCAGGCATCGTTTATTATGTCTGTCCAGGCTGCTGGGCCCAAGAATAATCCGTCTCTGACTGCCTCCAGAGTAGGACAATCAGGCAGCGCTTTAGGAGCACTGAATGGGCTTGTAAGGGAAGGGTTTCCTGAAGCCCAGGTTCTGTGGATCCCCTCTGCCTCTGGGGCGATGTCTAACATTAAATCCTCTCCCTCTGCCAGGAAGAGGACTTGTTCGGCGAATGACGGAATGCCCCTTGGGATTTTCTGAACCACATCTTCTTCCCACTCCATTGGATAAGGGAAAAGGTCCACTGGAGGGTAAGAAAACTTGATCCCTACAGCAGATAGAGGCTTGCCCTCCTATTCGCTATGGGTTACAGTCTCCTTAACCAATGATCCAAACAAAGAGGAATTGTCAAAGGGGCTGTTACTGAATGATGCTTTGAAGGGGTCCGCAAACCCGCAGTCTCATCCAGGCATGTCACCTGAGGGCTATGCCTGAACCAGCTGTTTGAGAGGTTCCCTCCTCCGTGTGGGATATTAGCCTCATCAATGAGTTAGCAACAGAAGCCATGGTATTCAGCTGTGTGGAAACTTTTTTGAAGGTTTCCTCAGACAGAGACTGCACCAGAGATGTGGACAGTTCCTTCACCAGGTCTCTCTGGAGGCAAGTGAAATGTGCCAGGTAGTTTAATGCTCTCAGCAATAAGGTGGCTGAGACGCACACTTGCTTCCCATGTCTGTCTAAAGCCCAAGCTGGAGTGGACAGTAGAGCTCTGTTCCGAGGAGCTCTTTCTTGGTGGCTGCCAAAGCCACAATAGCATCAACCAGGACACCTTTACTCCACAGTAGGGGTGATCCTGAGGAGGGCTCAGATATTTATCCACACGTTTCAGGATTGGTTCCATGGTATCAGGCTCCTTCAAAGACTGGCAGGCAATGACATACACAAGCTTGCCCACTGGTGGGGTCACCCAGGAAGTAGATCGTCCCATCTCAAATGCCTGCAGGAACACTAACTCCTCTGATGAAGGTGGTTGGGATGACCAGCCATCCTTTTATTTCAGGATTTCTAAGCTGTCTCCAAAGGAGATATCATTGGGTGGAGATCAGGGGGACCCTTCCCCTTCATCAAAGTCAGTGTCTTCTGTTAAAGACTCGAAGGGTGAGTTGATGTGCTTCCGCTTGCACCAATACTTCTGGGGGACCTCCTGCATAGGGTACTCAGCAGAGAACTTGGAAGAAAGGGGAACCCCTTGCTGAGGAGTTGGCTGGAGGCTTTCCAGGAGGAGATGACCATAAATCAGACAGATGGGAGCAAAGCATTGATCCACAGAGGACTGGGAAGGGCCTGGTGGAGCAGCGACCATCTGTGGAGTCGTCGAGAAAGTCCGCTCCGCCACCTGGAATGTAAAAAATGCCAGAGGGACCTGCGTCCCCACCCCAGAGCCTGAAGTCCCCAAGGGAGAAAGAGACGAGTCTACCCCCGGATCCCACATCACCAGAAGGCATCAGACCTGAGCTATTGAAGGCAGAGGCCCCTAGAGGAGGGGACGGCTCTGAGAAGGACAAAGTCAGAGCTGACACCAATTCTGAAGATCTGGCATCAATACCTCATTTTCTGGACACTGTCTGCTCCAATAAAATCAGAGCCAGGCTGGTCTGGGAATCTGTCAGAGCAAAAGAAGGGAACAACCCATGATTGATCCAACACTGATCCACATGGGATCACCAAGCCCTGCGATCTGAAGCCGAGAGGATCAGAGGAAGAGGCTGAGGTATCGGGTTCAGAGCTATCACAGATCCAAGAAAGGGCAAAATCGCCAGCTGGATCCGGGCTTTGAAGAAACTCCTCATCATCTGATCCATTTCCAAATGTTACAGCCAAGAGGACCTGGAGCACAACGAAGAATGTGTCGACCACACTGGTGATGCACTGGGCCAACAGGTATGAGCAGGGGAGGGTGATTTGCTCCAGCACGGAGTAGAATTTCGAGACTTATGCTCGGAGTGGGAGTTCTTCAGAGTCGCTCCAGAGACGAGAAGCTATGGATCCTAATAACCTCCAACAACTCTGAGATGCTGCTCAGACCCGAGGTCAATGGATCCAGCCTGGTAGAAGGTTAGACAGGCACTGAATCCCTCAGATCCAAAAGGCCCATCCGATCTGGGGAGAGGTGCAGAGCTGAAGGATACGAAAAAGATGGATCCAAAAGCTTCCTCCTCTTTTCGAAGATAGAAGCGGATGTCCCTGGGGAAGCAGAGTGGGGTTGCTTCTTCTGAGTGGGAGTCTGGACTCCAGAGGTGGGAAGAAGTCCTCTCAAGATGAGCTTGTTCATCCTATTGGCCAGGGCCTGGGGGTTAAATGCCAAGCAAATACACATGGCATATCCAACTGCCCCAGGCCCAAGCAATAAATGCACCTCTTGTGGGCATCAGATTGCGGAATCTTATGCCCACAAGAGGCACATCTTTTAAACCCAGTGGATTTCTCTGTTTTGTCTGACATTCTAAACAGACATGCATGTGCGCGCGCGCACACACACACACACACACACACACACACACACACACACACACACACACGTCAATCACACTCTAACACTATCTACTAAAAAACTGAAAACTAGAAGGGAATAAAAGGAGGAGAGACAGAGAAAGGGTGGGAAGGAACTAACGCCAGCAAAAACTACTGATAGAGTAAAGGAAGGGGAGGTATAACTACACTTAACTGTAGAAGTGACAAAAAAAGTGGAAAGCACAGAAGAAAAAAGTGCTAAAATTCGTAAAAAGACTACCTGA
The DNA here is from genome assembly GCF_019279795.1 of Protopterus annectens. Taxonomy (NCBI): domain Eukaryota; kingdom Metazoa; phylum Chordata; order Ceratodontiformes; family Protopteridae; genus Protopterus; species Protopterus annectens. The sequence goes on from NC_056746.1 coordinate 625,872,801, forward strand.
GAAGCAGAGGCTCAACTGGACTATGATGGCAGCAAACGAGATCTTGGAATTTGATGAGAAGTGAGGCATCATGGGAGAGGGAGGAGTCTGAGGCTCAGATCATATGCCTGTAGAAATAGCCAGTTGAATCCAAGGATGGATCCAAAGACCCATTTGTGATGCATAATAAAATGGACATCACATCAAAACCATTAAAGCATATTCTACCTCACAAGAAAAAACTGTGTACTAAACAATTCTCATACTTAAACAATTAGTCAGAGTAAACATTAACATACAAGCCTGATAATTCTAAAGTCTGAAAATCAGAGTAGAAAAGCATACACTTTTTCCCATATTTATCAATTATTTTACTATCCTTGTTAGAAAGTGTAGGTTTGGAATTAACTAAATGGTTAGCACAAGTAGAATTAACTATACAGACAGCTGCTGGGTCAGATTTGGGGTGAGTTTATAAAACTTCAACAGCATATCATTTCTCAATGCAACAACACACCACCCCTCCTTTTCCCACCCCCTCCTCTATCCCTAAACTTGTCAAAATACCAACCTATAACTAACAATGATACCAATCTCTATAGTGATTCTCTCACTTCTCCTGCTACTCACTCATGTAACATCTTTACCTTCAAACTTCCACACAATCCATCACCATTGTCTTAGTTGCACTATCTAACATGTTGTAGCATATTTAACCCTTAATTCACCCAACATCCACCTTATGCTCTCTCAATACCAGACATTTTCAAACACAAAATACACTTAACACAACCCCATAATTCAAATGCTAAAATTAATAATTAAAATTAAATGTTTATCCTATGTAGAATGGAAAAGTACCGAAAAACAAGAGCCTGTCTGATAGCAGGAAATGTGCCTTATATGGAAGTGTATCCGATTTTCTTTCTCTGCCTAGAGATGTAGTAATGTGAATTGCTTCAAGCCTGCTGGTAAACCACTGATTGGTTAATTGTCTCTTGTACTATTTTAATTAGTCTAGTTTATATTTATGTACCGTCAGCGATATCACCAGCATATAAGCTTATGCATTCCATTGTTCGGGGAGTCTCCCTGGCACTTTCCAGTAGGCTCCCACACGTTTGTAATAAATACCACTGAAAGAGAGGTAGAAGTGTCTTGTCTTCATTTAAGGTCAAATGCAAACACAACAATTGGTGCCGTGACTCAGATCTGAATTGACAATGGCTGCGGTAGCTGGGGGTAGTTGGGGATTGAACAAAGTACTGCTAGTGAAAAGGCCCATGACAGAATTTTCTGTTCTGGCAGTGTTTCTTTCATTTCCTGTACTTACCTGCTTCACAAATTTGGTATTGATAATTTTATAGAAATGTAATAATTCCTCTCATTCAGTTGTTTTGAGGTAAGTGGCATGCATTTTTTTTCTTTTCCCTCTGCTACTGATTGTGCAGTATGAGAGTGGGATAAAACGAAACACTGGCGACATGAGAGTAAAAGGAGATACGAGAGAGGGGAAAATGTCATAGCTACCTCTGTAAAATACAGAATAGCTTATGGTGTGAAAATGGGAGCGAGTGTGGGAACCATAAAAGAGCCAGAAAGAGGTACACCAGCTGGTTATGTTTTTTCGTGTGTCCCGGGACAGTTCTATTTTTATAAGTCAGTGGGTCACCCTCACTGAGGATGATGATAAACTCGCCTTTCCAGAGAATGGTAGTTTTAATAAAAATATTTTGCTTAATCTCCAAGGGAAATTAAGAAAAAAGGGAAAAGAATACCAGGGTTGTGCTGGGCAGCATTTCATGATTGGATGACAGAGGCAAAAAAAAGAGAAAAGGATTTGGTTATTAGTAGTTTAAAGGATAATCAGCAAAAATTAAAAGAGCAACTGAAAGAATTACAACAAACTGCTAGTACTTTAGATATAGTAAACGGTAAATGTTTGAAGGACCCACCCTTTAAGGGGCTTTATCCTGTGAAGAAATTAGCTAAATTACAGATCACTGAATTGTCGGAAGATGATAATGCTTGGCTCCCTCCACCACCAACTGCACCACCGATTACACCCCCTGCAGTATCAGCCCCCCCCTCGCTCAACAAGAAGCGGAAGCACAGCAGCCAGATTCCACCACTAAAGACCCCACACCTAAAGAAAGAGAACAAGCAGTGGACAGTCACTCTAGTGACTCAGATCCAGACACAAGCGATAGAAAAAAGGACCAAAAATTCGTAGTAATACTCATTAAAAAAAGCAAAAGCTATAATGTATTTTAAAGCTAAACGACATTTACACCAACTAAGACATTTTGGTCAGTTCCCCGCTATAATTGACAGTGGGGACGGGTATTTTGGACCAGATAAATTTAATCCAGATTCAGGGTCGGAGTCATTAGACAACAGATTGTTACCTTTGAGGGAGGTACCTAACCCGGCTCATGCTAGAAGTGCACAGGAACCACCAACCATTGTAGTACCTAGGGTGTGGTCGGTGGTTAATTTTCAAGCCATTACTAAATCGTTACCGCCTATTCATACTAATCCAGCTAAATTCCAGCGTGTGCTGACAGGACACATTTGTTTACAAAATCCTACGATAGAAGACGTTAAGGCAGTTCTTCAGTACGCCATACCAGCTGATCTGATAAAACAGATTTGGGACCATGCCAATGTCCCTACTCTGATTCCAAAACATGACTCACATGGAGATAATGGGTTTGAAGCGGTTAGACAGCGTATAGTAGATACTATCACAATAATAGTTCCACCCACACCCAACTGGTCCAAAATCAAGTCAGTTCTTCAAAAAAAGGACAAACCCGTGGATGAGTATTTAAATCGTCTCACTGAAGCCTTTGAGGCTTATTCTGGGCACCCTGAACCCACCAAAGGGCCAGCACAAAGTGGATTGTCGGCTGCTTTCGTAGATGGGTTACACCCACAAGTATGAGATAAGCTAAAAGAAGTGTGTTTAAACTGGCCTAGTCTTGGATTGCATGAATTAGTTACACAAGTGCAATACCTCTCCGACCACTTAGCACAGGAAAAAAAGGACTTACAAGAGAAATTGGTTAAGGAGCAGATTCAGATGTGCACTGCCTTCGGGCAGTGTGGACGGGGAGGACGTGGACGGGGAAGAGTGAGAGGTGGACGCCAAGGGGCTGGAAACCATAACAGACAAAACTGGGGGCCCTTTCTGGTTCTTCTAAGTCATCTGCTGTGCGACTGCAGGGATATACAACTTGGATCCACATTTCACACGTCAAAAAGGTTGTGCCGTCTAAAGATCAACAGCCTTTACCTTTTTCAACTCCAGATTCTCCTCCCATTGCTACACGTACTCACAGTAGAACTGTTCCAGTACCTGACAATGCCTAATATTTACCCTTTTAAAAACTCCAAACTTCTGACACTACACAGACTCAACCACCATTTCCACACAAATACTGGACAATAATTTTGGTGGTCATTCTTGTTGTACTGTTATTTTTGCTGTGGCCATTTTTATTTCCTGCTCCATCGACACATCACACCAAACGAGCCATTTGGCACCCACCTTTCAACACCTATCAAGCCATCAAATATGTTTAAGCTTCTACATTCAACGTCACTAACTGCTGGATATGCACTTCTATTCCCTCCGTACATGGGGGATTGTCACTGGCTGCGGCTCCACTAAGTATCACTGATACATGGAAACAGCTGTTCATAAATGCATCACTTCTCCTCACTTTTTTGTTTAACACCTGTATTAAGTTATCACTTTATAAGAAAGAGACACACATATATAAATAATAAAGAAAACTGTATTCATTTTTTCCAGTTACACACATTATGTATTACATAACTTTTTTGTCTTTATAGCAACTTTCTTTCAGTTCAGCATCTCATAAAGTGCTCAATTCCTACCTTCTTTTAAACCTCACTCCTCCTCCTGAACATTATTCTTCATGTATTGTTCAACAACACTACTAACATTACATCCAGTAAATCTATTGCATTACACCATCGCAATGGCACTCTGTGTTTCCGACGGAATTACTCAAGTCAACATCAATGGACTCGAAAAATGGGACAAAGTATCTGCAAAATGACAGTCGAATACCAGTGGAATTATACAAAAGGAAAACGCTTGGCCTCGGGCTGTCGAGTTTCATTTGATGCCATTTAGCCGATATTGAGAAATGCCTCATTATTTGGTTCTTGTAATATCATATTTCTTGCCATATTCCATGGCATAACCACGGGCAGTGACTATTCTTCACATGTTACCATCCTGATACAAAACTGTTATTTTATATGCGGAAGAAGGGGCTATAAATGGCTACCAGAGAACTGGTCTGGTAGCTGTTTCTTAGGTTATCTAGTCCCAGCCATCAGACATACATCTGCCTTACCCCAAGGGAAAATTCGGAACGTGCGAGAGGTTAAAAACCCTACCAATCCGTTAGGCCAAACTGATGCATCATGGATTTATCATCATGACTTAGCTCATGCTGGCACCAAAGGACTATCTCATATGGACTTGGGTGATGACGTCATATCATGGGCTGGTATAATCCCAACATATGGAGCAGCAAAAGCAATCTGGGAACTGAGAAGACTGTCTAAATTGCTTGACGTATTAAGCAATGCCACATTTTCTGCCTTAGAACTAGTGACTGATGAACTGACTGCCATCAGAGCTGTAGTCCTCCAAAACTGTATGGCTCTCGATTTCACCCTAGCGGCGAAAGGCGGAACTTGCACTTTAATCCAGGAGGAGTGCTGCATGTTTATTCCTGACAATCAGCATGAAATTAAAAGTCATCTCGAACTCATTCAGAGAGTCTCCGAACTCTCTAAGGCCAAGGAGGCTGATAACTCAATGTGGGCATGGCTAACTAACCTGTTCTCAGGTTGGGGAGGTGGACTTTTAACGTTAATCCTATTAATCGCAGTATTAGCTCTTATTGCTTTTCTTGTTGTGTTTTAATCAAAGCATTGATTTTGAAATTAATGTCTTTCAAGACTACTAAAAGGTGCCAAAGTTTTATATACAGTTATGGATAATGAAATACAAATATGTGACAATGCTGAAGGAACTAGCCACATGGTTATGTTAGACTTAAGGCAAATGTACGATAGACTAAATGGTGATGCTTACACAGCAAAAAATGGGGGATTGTAGAATATAAATGGTCAAAGCATGTGTTCAAGGAGACTGAGTATGTGAAAACCTGTATGTATTGATTTGAACTCTGTACTATGAACTATTAAGTAAACTGTGAATAGTGGAAAAGTACTGAAAAACAAGAGCCTGTCTGATAGCAGGAAATTTGCCTTATATGGAAGTGAATCCGATTTTCTTTCTCTGCCTAGAGATGTAGTGATGTGAACTGCTTCAAGCCTACGGGTAAACCACTGATTGGTTAATTGTCTTTTGTACTATTTTAATTGGTCTAGTTTATATTTTTGTACTGTCAGCAATATCACCAGCACATAAGCTTATGCATTCCTTTGTTCGGGGAGTCTCCCTGGTACTTTCCAGTGGGCTCCCACACGTGTGTAATAAATACCACTGAAAGAGAGGAAGAAGTGCCTTGTCTTCATTTAAGGTAAAATGCAAACACAACACCTATCACCTACATATCTCCCCCAAGATAAAACTCAGTGGTGGCATCCATCCAAACCATGGACCAGCTACATCCCTGCAAACCTTTAACAATACAAATCACACCCCTCCAGTAAAGTATAACTCTACTTGTTTTTTTCTTAACATTGCACATATAAACATTAAAAGCATCTACAATAAAATACCACAGTTCCATGCCTGGCTTAACCTACATGCTCCAGATGTAGTAGGACTAACTGAAACCTGGCTGATAAAAGAAACAAAAGTTAATGAAATTTTACCCCTAAGCTATACTAAAACCAGACAAAATAAAAGGGCCTGTGGACTTGCAATACTACATAAAAATTCTCTACAGCTTAACCCTTCACCAGTAAATCCTGCACAATTTGGTAAGGCAGAAATTCTCATATCTACCCCCGAACTCAAACAAAACAGGACATTATCCATCAGAGGTGCTTATTTGCCACCTGGTAATAATGTGTCAATTGCAGTACACTTCTGCTGGGTCTTATCCAACATCTCCCAAGAAAAAGACATACTAGGTGATTTTAATTTTAACTCTCTCTCCTCTGACTCACCTAGCTAATCAATATATCTCTTTGATCAGCTATTGCAACTTTCCACCACTCCCACTCATTATAGTAAAAACATCACAAAGGGGAATATTAACTGGCTGGATTCTTACCTCTATGCCTAATAAAATCTTTACCTCAGGTATCCTTCCAAACACAGTAAGTGATCATCTTCCTACCTATGTAATAAGGAATCAAACTAGTATTCAAAATCAGCCACATTTTAGTATAGCACTCAACCTCACACATTTCAGTAAAGATTCATTCATCTCCTACTTAAAATTATATAACCGGAATGCTCTAAAATATATTCCACAAGAAGACACAGTAGCTCTTTAACTCTACCTTCTTGAACATCCTAAATTAATTTGCTCCACTCAGAAAAAGAGAATTAGGGCCAAACCTGCCCCCTGGTTGTATTGAAATACAAAACACCTTACGAGGCTTAGAGTATGCGCATGGAATACATAGCAATAAAACACTAACAGATCTCCAAAAACTCAGAAACCAAACCAAATATCAAATTAATTTAAATAAAAACATACTGCACTGACCTGCAACATATAAACTACAAAAATCCCAAGACATTTTGGTCATCCATAAACCAGCTGCTCAATGCCAGCCACACCACTCAACCATCTCCTAAACTTAACACTAACAACAACTTTATCAACTGTGCTGATCCTTTCAACTTTCATTTCATTCAGTCAGTCTCATCACTACTTCAAAATTCCCCTAATGGCAATAATCAGTACCACCAACCATTCCTCTTCATAAGCACTCCTTCCAACCAGTCCCCACTATTAGCATAAAAAAAATACTTAAATTAAAACCCAATTCCTTAGCCCCTGACAACCTACCTGGTGAATACCTTAAGATGACTACAGAAGCAATACACTACCCCATCTCAATTCTAATAAATCACTCCATCTTTGAAGCACGTGTCTCTACCCTTAGGAAAAAAAGCCACATTCTTCCGCTCCACAAAGAAGGGCATTCAACTGAACTCTCCAACTACTGGCCCACTTCCATCCTCTCTCCTCTAGCAAAAATACTGGAAAAAATCATTCAGTTACAAAGCTTGCATTACCTCACACAAAATAACCTCTTCTTTTCATCTCAGAATTGCTTCTATCCCCACTAAAGTACCTCTTTACTTAGCTTTACCAATAAAGTAAACACAAATAGGAATGATGGAAAACTATTGCCTGCCCACTCCATTGATCTATCCAAGGCCTTTGACACAGTTTCTCATTCTATTCTTCTACACAAACCTCATAACCTGTGACTCAACACCACTGCTTTGTGATGGTTTTGTAGCTACCTCCAAAACAGAGCTCAAGCTGAAAAGCGGCAAAAAGACATCTAAGCCTTCTTCCCCCCATCCCAGTCAGTGTACAGCAAGGCTCAATCTTGGAGATCCATTCTCTTTAACATCTTCTCTTTAGTACAGTATGCAGATGATGTCACAGTTATCTAGATCACAAAAAAAATCAACAAACTACAAAAACTTACCTAGGAGTACTTTTCTGCTACAGACATCTGGCTGCCATCTGCCAAGCTATTCCTTAACCCAAGTAAATCCACGCTAATGCTATTTACTCCCAAACAGCTTAGTATCAACAAAACCTTCTTCTTGGTACCTCATCCAACACAAGAAAAACTGAACTTGTCACGCATGCAAAACTGCAAGGCATCTGGGTAGATGAGAACCCAGCATCTGACACACATCGAAAATGGCTTACTTTCATTAGCGAATGGTTGTGTGCATTCTCTAATATGGGATCGATGTTCTGATAATAGATCACACTGCAGTGGGGATTGGAAATTTTACCTTTTTCTTCACTGTAGTGCAATCTTGGAGTTGGAATATATAATATGCAGGGGGGGCATGTGGGGTGCAGGGGGGGCTTGCCCCTCTGAAAAACATTACAGGTAACATGGAATTTCGACACTGGAACTTCCAGTATTCAAATGTTGATTCTGTGGTTACCATTTCCAACTTTTTGGTAAATTCTGTATTACCAAATTTGGATAAGGAATATGATTCAAAAAATGGAAAATTGTTTTGATTTTCCACATTTTGATAGTAAACCATTAAAAATATAGTGTAAAAAAATTACACCAAAAAACAACATATACAGCCAAACCCTCCCTCTCAGACAATATAAGAAAACATATTGCCTCTTCTCTCCTCCTGCCTACTGTAACATATTCTGCTCCTGTCCTTAACAACATCTAAGTGACCTTGCTAAAACAATCTTGAACAACGTTTCTACAAAACAGCATGAATCGCTGCCAGCCTTCCAAACAGAACCCATCACTGTGCTGCCTTAAGGGGAATTACAATGATTGGAATTCACACATTATCTAACCTACTCAACTTCCACAAGTCCATACCATCATGTAGAAACCTAACAACTGTCCATCCATTTCTAACTTTATACAAATATATAACCCTTCCTAGCCACTATATTCATTGGGCAACTACTTATTGCATGCATCAAACCCAACAATTCTGCTGGCAAATCACTCCTTTCCCATCACCTTGCTAAATCCTGGAACTCCATCCCTGTTGCAATATGACAAGAACACTCCTTAAAATCATTTAAAACTCAACTAAAGTCCTACCTACTCATTTACAAATTCTGTACATGTGATGTTCTTTTATGTAACTGGCCACAAAGCTACTATTCTACAATCTCTATCTATCATCTACCCTTCTCCACTACTATCTCTATCTCCCTTTTACCTGGACCTCCTAAATGTCCCCTCATTATTTGTAAACATCTTCATCCTATAATTACTTCACTGTCTCCTACTCAATATATCTATTTTCAGACAATTCCATTTGAAAGTATCTAAACTCTTATAAACATGATATTAGCTGCTATTTTACTGCATTCTGCATTTAACCATCATGTTTTCATTAACTGTCATATCATTATAATTCTTTGTGTGGTTACTTACCATTCTATGCATGTACATTTGCTATTTTTGATTAACTGTCAAACTATGACTAGTTTATGCATGCATGTACATTTAATATGTAAATCTTATATAAATGCATTCTACTCATTCTGTAAAATGAAGCATTTCTCCCCAGCTCTCCAATGAAAATGGGACTTATGCCCAGATGGACTTTCCCAGTAAACAAAAGTAAGCAATAAATAAATTGTAGGCAGTAACCCAGACACACATATCCTCCAATGCTGACAGCACAGCAGGGACACTGGCATATTTTGGAAAGCATCTCAGAGAAATAAAAACCTTCAAAGTGAGAATCCGATGACATGCTCTTCTCAGAATCTGAATCAGAAATCTGAAGCGAAAACCTTCACCTACCCTTTTACCTTCCTATCCAGATTCAGGCTCCTGAATAATTTCAGGAAAAGAGGCACAGTTTTTTCTTTTACAAGAAACCACCTTAGAAGAAGGATCATTATCCTGAATTAGATCCTGAGTCAGACCTAATAAGCTACTCTTGCCCACAGAAATTTGATCGGGCAGCTATTGCTTAGTTTTTGGTTTCTTTTTGACAGAAAAATGGGGATAACAGGGTTAATGGCAGCAACAGTTTCCCCAGGGATGGGAACAATATTCTGACTAAACAGGTAAGACTTCCCTGCTCCTTCTCCCAGGACCGAGAAAAATGTGTTTTCCTTGTCCATTGAGATGGACTTCAACAGCTGCAGAGGACATGGCTAGCCTCTGTCCATACTGGCTATACATACTACACCAGAGGGATCTGAGGCAAAAGATGAGTAGTCTGAGGAACCAGCTTTGGCCACAGCAAAGTCACCAAACCTACAGCTGAGGCAAACTTCTAGCCTGCTGTGTTGGCAAAGGCTGTTTAACTTGTTCTTTCTGTGGCTAAAAGAAGAACCAACTTAGGACCGGATAGTTTGAGCCATGGTCAAGCTGAAAATGGTGCCTCTTTCCAAAGGAAAACAAGAAGCACAAGCCAGTAAAAATTTATAGCTGTAAAAAGTCATTTTTTTTCCAAACAGAAACAGAGTAAAAAGCACTTTTATACCCTTTAATATACTTGCTATCTGAAAAAAGCAGTTTAGCTAAATAATCACATTTTTCCCTGAGGAAAAAAATAGTTTTAAACTGTTTTTAACAACTTTTAAACTGGCAGGACAAAATGGGCAACCAATTAAGTACATTTTAGACTAAAGATAATTTGTTAAAACACAACTTTCCCAACATGGAAAGCACATTTAAACAATAAATTTTTAAATGTGGAAGATTTTTTTCTCACCGGGAACTTGTCTACCCAGCAATGGAATAGTACAAGCCAGCCATTGATCCTCAAAAGCCAGCAGAGCAGGGTTTCTTTGGCATCAGGAAAGCTCTGAAGGGCTTGGAGTTCAAAACTGTATTTTTAGGTCAGCTCAGCTTGAGCTGCCTAATGGTTTGAGAATGTGGAAGGTGACCTAAAGCTTTGGAAGCTGCCTGGTGTTATATTCTTGGCAGGTTATATTCCACATAGCTAAGGCTACTGCAGCAGTGATCACTATGATGAATATCAGAAGCTGCCACTAAAAAAGGAATAATTAATACAGTATATAAAATATTACATGATAACCATAAGAATTAATCAGAGGAGGTTAAAAAATATTAGAGAGACTGGAAAAGCAATTTTTATAGGGGGAACAATTGGAGGACATGTGTATGTCTCCCAGGAATGCAACTAAGTTCAGGTGGTTAAGGATTTTTGCTAGGAAGTATCTACATGTATATTTTTATACCCAAAACAGACTTCAAGGAATTTTTACGTAGGTAGATAGCAAATGTTGGAGGTGTGATAGGAAAGAAAGAAGTAACCGGGAAGATGATTTTTTTTGGAGGGGAGTAAAATAAATTGGTAAATTTTAAAGATTTCCTACAGTGTACATTGTCAGAAATATTGGAGGAGCAAATCGCTTTAACTAAGGAAATGAGTCTTCTGAGCTGGGATACAGGATCTGAATGGCCTAGGCATAGTAAGGCCTTATTAAGTTTAATTACGTTGGCTGCCAAAAACGCAATTAGTAGAAAATGGAAATTAAAATCTAAACCAACTGTATTTGAAGAACTGAATATTGCAAAACAGATTAAAAACATGTTAATGGGATCTTTAGAAAAGAGAAAGAGCAAATTACAAGGAAAGAATTTGTGGGAACAATACATGAATAATAATGTTCAGGAGGAGGAGTGAGGTTTAAAAGAAGGTAGGAATTGAGCACTTTATGAGATGCTGAACTGAAAGAAAGTTGTTATAAAGACAAAAAGTTATGTAATACATAATGTGTGTAACTGGAAAAAATGAATACAGTTTTCTTTATTATTTATATATGTGTGTCTCTTTCTTAAAAAGTGATAACTTAATACAGGTGTTAAACAAAAAAGTGAGGAGAAGTGATGCATTTATGAACAGCTGTTTTCCGAAAAGCAGTTATTGAAGGCTTTTTAACAGTACAAGAAGACTGTTTTGATAAAACATGTGCAATAAATTCAAAGCTGTACTTTAGGGGTCTCTTCCCAGACAGGACAAAGAGATTCTGATTGTCCTGTCGGGCCATTTTTGACTCCTTGAACAAAACTGAAATAACAGATTTGAAGACTTTTTCACTTAGCTTATATTCAGCACACAACACAATTTTAGAATGCTGTGTTTAACTATAAAATAAAATATCACCAACAGCAAATTCTTATTCTGATAGAAAAAGGGAAGAAATGAGGAAAAGAGAAACTGGCTCTCCCTAAAGGCATTCTCATATTAATGGCATCAGGGTGTCTCAGAGGAGAGCTAGACAATTAGTAAATGTTGTAAGGAAGTCTTCGCCAAAGGTCACTATATCTGGTGCAAAGGACAGTTCAGCAAAGTAAAATCCTGCTGTATGACAGTGTTATAGATTCATGCATTGTGAAAAATTCTAATACCTTTTCAATACCTACACAACTACAAATATAGTATATTTTGAGAATTGTGCTACAATAGAACAAGTTTCCAGAAAACACCACCACAGTCCCAAATCACTGAATAACACCTACCCTGACAAATGAGGCTGTTTTTCTTGAGTGGTTGCCTTTCATTACTCTTCTGGTCTCCATTGCAAGTTGATTGACACTCTGCAAATTAAACACATCTTAAATCAAACAAAGAATTATCAGTTTAATTCATAAAAGATCACTTAAGAGTAAGATTTAAACCTCTATAAATGAATATCCTATGAATATAATTAACAAACCCTTGGCAAAGAACTAATGCATTCAGTATAGAATTTTTACCACCGTAAAACTCTACTGCCAATCATTAGCGGACCGGAGTTCTGCTGTGGCGACCCCTAACCGGGAAAAGCCGAAAGAAAGAAGAAGAAGATACTTATTCTAAATGAAGCTAGAAATTAACAGAAGCACACTTTTTTTTATCTCTCCTCCCACTCCCCACAGGACAGAGCCCTGTGGCTGGCTCTCTAGCTGCACCCTATCATCCCATTCAATCCATGGTCCAAGAAGCGGAGGATTCTCAGGCGAGGTGAGAAGTCAGGTGACAGGTTGTGAGAGCCTGCTTCACTGGTCCTGTCGGAACAACTACCCTCTTCCTGTTGGAGTACCCCCCCCTTCTCCTGCATCACTCTTCTGAACTCCATTATAGCTTCACTCTAAGGGTAGGTGTGCCCGTACATGCTGAGTTCTCTTGAGGTCACAGCACAACTTGCACATAGCAGAACTAAAGCTATTCAAACATGGGTTGCCTGTGATACACTCAAGGTTTATCAGAAACATACATTAGTACAAAAGAAAGACACAAGAGTTAGCCTATAATGTAACAAAAGACAGACGGACAGACAGTTCAACATAATATTTTATTCATTTATTTACTGACATTTGTTAACCAGGTTAGTACAACTGGGCTTGTGGCCCATTTTCAGTGGAGACCCGAGAAGAAAAGCTCCAATGATACATTTCTAATACAAAGTATAATATTACACAAAAGTATTGAGGTAAGAAGCAATTTTACACTTAAATACATTTCTATTACAAAGTATAATACTACACAAAAATATTGAGGTGAGAGGCAATAAATACAGAGCTAGAGTCTTACATTTGTTGAGTACATACAAACAAGTTAAAGTGCCAAGTATGGAGAAGGAGAAAAAATGAAAAATATGAAACAAAGTTTTATTGTGAGATAATGCAATAGGCTGAGAGTAAAACAAAGTATCTATATATTACTGCTATATCTGTGGAGTTATTCACATACCTTATGTGAGGTGTATAGGGGGACTAAGTAGTTATGCAAATACCTTATGTGAGGTGTATAGAGGGACTAAGTAGGAATCTCAGTAACGGCAAGTGGGGGGGGGGGCTAAGTGGGGTTATTGCAAGGGCAGGTCCTGGAATTGAGAAAATATGTTTTTAGTTCATTTTTGAAGTGGGAGGTATGTGAAATTGAACGTAAGTCAAGGGGAAGTCTATTCCAGGCATGTGCGACTGAGTGTTTATAGAGTAGTTTGCCAACAGACTTTGTGGGCTGGTAAATGTTAAGTAGTTGTTGATTAGAAGGCAGAGGGTTCGGGATGGAGTGTAGATAGAGACTAAGGAGGAGAGAGATGGACAGAAGGAGGGTTTATAAAGGATAGAGTGAAGCATGTGAAATTGATAAAGTAGCAGTAGTTGGGGGAGTTCAAGCCATTGGAGATAGTTGAAAGCAATGCATTGTTGTGGGTTGTATGGGGAGTTAGTAATGAATCTGGCTATTTTACGGTACGTTTGCTGAAGTTTGTTAAGAGTGGTGGCCTGAATGTTGGTAAGTACTGGGGCAGAGGGCTTGTCCCAGGGTAAGTCTAGCATCAGGAGTCAGGAATTTTTTGTTTCGATAAAGTAGGCCTAATTTCTGGTGTGTTCTTTTTATATATTGGTGTATGTGTAGGTTAAACTTTAGTTCATCATCGATGATGACCCCCTAGGAGTTTTGTGTGGTTATCGAGTTGGATAGTTTTATTATTAGAAAATGTAATAACAAAGGAGGTTTTATCGTGAGAATGAGAATGAGGAAGGAAAAGTAGGAGTTTAGTCTTTCTGGGATTTAGGATCAGTAGGTTGTGAGAAAGCCATTGTTCAGTGGATAGTAGGGCTTGTTGGGTTAGGGAGTGTAGTTTGGAAATGTTATCAGAGATGGAGATAAGTGTGGCGTTGTCAGCATATTGAATGAGTGACGATTCTTTACAAGAGGTGAAAAGATCATTGGTAAAGATGTTAAACAAAAGGGGTCCTAAGATAGAGCCTTGAGGAACACCAGTAGAGATGGGAAGAAAGCGGGAGGAGGCTGAGAGCCATTTGACAGATTGTTCTCTGGCAGACAGGTAAATATTAAACCAAGCAAATGAGGAGGGGGATAGTTGTAGGCTAGCAAGTTTGGATAACAGTAAAGGATGAGAGACAGTATCGAAAGCTTTGGAGAGATCTAGGAAGAGACAGGAAATGAGTTTATTGTTGTCTAGGGTCTCAGCAATGGTGTGTGTGAAGGAGAGGACAGCAGTGGTGGTGCTATGGTGGGGACGAAATCCGTCCTGGGTAGGGGTAAGCAAGTGGTGGCTAAGGAGGTGATTGAGAAGCTGAGAGTGGATACATTTTTCTAGTATCTTAGAGAGGGGGAACAGAATGGCAATGGGTCGGTAGTTTGAAGGTTCTGTGGAGTTTCCAACTTTATGAAGAGGGATAGTAAAGAAAGATTTCCAGAGGGTATGGACGGTTGATTCAAGAATAGATCTGTTTATTAGTATAGATATAGGATAGGCAACAGAGTCAGCAGCAAGTTTGAGGAATGTAGGAGGTAATCTGTCAGTGGAAGGAGAGCATGGTTTTAGTTTGAGCAGTAGGGATTTGATATAAGTAGTGGGAACAGACTGAAAGGAAAACAAAGTTGAGTTAGTATTTGTTTAAGAAGGTGGCAGTTTCTTGAGGGGAAGGGTTTGGGTATGGGGAGGGATTAGAGGGACTTCCAGGATACAGAATGTTGTTGAGAGTTGACCAAAATTTCCGGGGATTGGATTTGTTATTAAGCTGGGTGGAACTGTAGTATGACTTTTTGTCATTAGTGGTAAGTTTTTTTACATGGTTCCTCAGTTGTCTATATTTGAGAAGAAGTGGTGGTTGTTTAGATTTAATCCAGGCTTTCGACGTGCTGTCTTTTTGTTTCATGAGGGGCTTAGTCTCTTTGGAGAGCCAGGGGGCATGATTTGATTTTACTCTGATCTTTCTAGATGGAGTTAGGGAGTCTAGAGTACTCAAAAAATGCTACTGAAAGTGCTGACAGTGTCATTTAGGGGGAGCTGTTTAAGTATGGACCAATCTGTGTTGTAAAGAATAGAGCTGAAGTGATAAGAATTGAAAGTGGATAATTTACGACAGTCCTTGATAAGGTGGGATTTGGGAGTACGGTAATAGTGTCTAAGGATGGAGGTAGGCAGATGGTCACTAAGGGAATCAGGTAAGGTGGTGGGATTGTAGTAGTGGTGGGGGGTATTGGTAAGGATCCAGTCTATTATGGAGCTGGAAGTAGAATTGTTATTAAAGCGAGTGGGTGATGATTTAAGTTGGTGGAATCCATGAAGGAAGATGCCGAGTTGGGGAGAGTCATTAGAGAGTTTGCACCAGTCTATGTTGACATCGCCAAGTATAAGTGTCTCGTATGGTATATTGTGGGAGAAACAGGATAGGATGTTTTCTAGAATGGGCAGATTGTTGCCAGGAGGTAGATAGATGGAAGCTATAGCAAGTTTTTTGTGTGGATTCAGATGGCAGTTAAGGATGATGAGTTCAGCTGGGAGGAAGTCAGGAACAGAGGAGGGGGTATGGTGAGATGTTAAGATTGTTAGAGTAAGGATAGCTACACCACCCCCCTTTTTTACAGGACTGTCAGATCCGAAGATGTTATAGCCAGGTGGGAGTATTTCACTGTCTGAGATATGTGTATAGGTGTCTGATAGGGAAAGAATGTTTGGGGTATTGAGAGCAATCCATGAGTGCAGCTCAGTAACCTTATTTGTTAGGCTTTGAATATTCAGAGAGTAAATGGTTAAGTCTTTAGCTGGGAATGATTGTTGTGACTGAGACTGATGATTGTATGAGGTGTAAGATGAGGGCAGTGCAGGGGTAGATGTGAAGGTGGTTGTGGGCAGAGTACAGGTGGGGTGAGTTGAATTGGGGCCAGGGTTGGGATGAACATCATCAGAGCAGAGTAGTTGTTTAGAGAGAGGAGAGAGTGTAGTAAATGATAGAGTTTGTGTAGCTTTGATTTAGCTTTAGGGGAAGGTTAATGACCTGTAAAAAAGGGTGGTTTGAATAGACTTGAGGTAGAGGTAGTGAAGAGATCTGGGGAGATAGTAAAAGAAGTAATTGGAGGTATGTTGTATGAGTGAGAAGTTGGGGTGCATTGGAGTGGGTCATATAGGTTAGAGTGGTAAGATGTGGTGTTAGAGAGAATAAGAAGCAGTGTAGAAGACAAGAGTAGATATAGCACGTTGGAGTAGAAAATGGTTGGGTTGGGAGAATAGGTGGTGTGTATGAAGTGATGTTAATAAGATTGACAGCTTGGTGAGATGGAAGTGATATTAATAAGATTGATATTAATAAGACTGACAGATTGGTAAGGTGGGAGTGGTGAATGGCAGGAAGTGGAACTGTAGTGGATAGTAGGACAGGAAGGGGAGGGATAGTTAGGTATAGAGGTAATCATAATGGAGGTGGGTGTTCATGGGGGCAGGGTAGGGGCGCGAAGTGAGCCCGAGTGTAGCGAGGGCGAATGGAGTGGGGCTACACCCACAAGGAAGGACTCAGAAAACAATCAGAGAAGCTGGTGAAAAGGACAGACATGTGAGCAGAAAAGGCAGGGAGTTCTAGGAAGAGCAGAGGTGGCTGGGCTGTGTTTAGGTCAATAGGACTCTAGAAGTTGAGGCAGAAGTACTGACAACAGCAGGAGAGAATAGCTAGGAGGGGTGTACAGGACTGACAAAACTGTTAACCTAGATAGAGAGTAGCAGACAGGGAAAGAGGGTTTGGTAGGGGGTAGGAGCAGTTCAGAATAGGAGGTATAAGCTAGAGAGGAGTAGAGTAAATTGGAGGGAGCCTGGAAGAAAAAGGGGTAGCTAGACAAGTGTAAGAGAGGAAACAGCTACAGGGTACGGTCTGCAGATGAGAAGGAGCCACCACAGGAGTACTCAAGGATTAATGGTAGCAGGTATCCTTTACAGATGAGGTGTATATACTTAGATGGTATTCACTTGGGAGGGATGCATGCTGGAGGTACTTGACTGTAGGTGAAAATCCAGCTAGAGTGGGCCAGAGGGTGTCAGGGCTGCTCAGCTAGCTTTATTTGCTTGAAAAAAAAATATAAAGTGAGTTATAAGGGGTAGAGGGGAGAAGTAAAGAGGGTTTGAGTCAGTATAGCGTGAGAAGTAAAGGGGAAGTGAAGTGTGCGAGTATTTAGGGATAAAAAAAAAAAACAGGGTTTGAGTCAGTATAGTGACAGGAGTGGAGGGGAGGTGAAGTGTGGGAGTGTTTAGGGATAAAACAAACAGAAAAAAAGGAAAAGTTCACTTATTTGAGAAATGGGGGGTGAGTGTGGGTTTAAACTGAGTGCAGGATAAATAGGGTGATTGAGATATGAGTGGGTGGGTAAAGGAGTAGTAGTAAAAGATACAGCAGTGTAGATAAAAAGTATGACAATACAGTGGAATAATGCCATATAACAATATATTGGCAAACAGGAGATGATAAAGACAGAGATACAACATATGTAATGAATAGAATCAGCAGTTCAATTTAAAACAGAGTGCCAATCATACTAAAACAGGCTTACAGACATTAACTATAATAAACAATTCAAATGAGCATTCAGTGCAGGTCACTTAAGCAGGGCCACAATCAACAGATGAAGTCAGCAACAAAGCAAAGTAGGCATTCATTTAGAGTAGAATGCATAAAACAGGATATCAATAAATATATAGAGAAACCTCTAAAAACAGTGGTCGCTATCTGTGGTCTAGTTAAGGTAGTTGACAGCAGAGGCAGGATGGCAGGATGGGACCAAGAACAGGAAGAGCATAATATTTTAAAAAACAGTGGTTCTAGCTGAGGTAGAAAACATAATTTAAACAGTGATTGCTAGCTGAGGTCTGGTTACAGTAGTCGCCAGCAGAGGTAGGGTAGCAGGATTAGAAACAGAACAAGGAATACTGTCTAAAGCAGAGGCCGCAAGCTACAAAAGGGTGGGCTATTGGCTGAGGAGTACTGGGATTAAGGTTAAGGACAGGAGAAAGTACAGTTGTGTACACTTACCATAAATGTAGAACTTCGAGTGTATTCACTGTTGCAGTCATTACATTTGGGTAATCTGCTGGCAGGTTGCCCTCAGTCAGCCTGAACAACAAAGTCTTGGGTCCTGCGTCAGTTGCTGTCTCCTCTTCCATGACGTCAGGTCATCAGGGGTATAAAACATGCAGCCGATGCCATTTTAATCAGTTTTTCTTGTCCCAGATGTCAAGGTGCTCCCCAAATGGGGAGCAAATATATATATATATATATATATATATATATATATATATATATATATATATATATATATACATATAAACAGTAGATATATAAATGCACCTTAGAAACATAAAATTTACCTTCAACTAAAAGCAAATACACCACAAAGGCTTTTTGAGTACAGTGAAGGAAAGAAAAGGTATAGAATGGGGGATGGCAGGTGGGTAACCCGGACTGCAACAGTGAATAAATCGAACATCTACATTTATGGTAAGTGTACACAACTGTACTATGTTCTTCATGTTTCACTGTTGCAGTCATTACATTTGGGTAGAATCCCAAAGCTATGGATGGGAGGATGGAAGTAAACAGCATTAGGAGCAGCTATAAGGCCCTGCAGGACTGCAGTGGTAAAGCCTGCCCTGGATTTAGAGAAGAGAGGTAAATTATAATGCTTTGTGAACGTATGAACAGAGCTCCAAGTAACAGCTTCTAGAATGTCTCTGGTTGGGACCCCTCTAAGAAAAGCTGCTGAAGTAAAGGCACACCTGGTGGAATGGGATCTGATTCCTTTGGGCACAGGTTTACCATTGTGCAAATAGCAGAAACGAATGCAGTGGCTTATCCACTTGGAAATAGTCTGCTTTGATAAAGCCTTCCCCTCTGATCCTGCAGCAAATGCTACCAGCAGTTGCTCAGACTTTCTTAGAGATTTTGTCCTGTTTAAGTAGAATCCTAGTTGTCTGTGTACATCCAATGAATGCAGAATCCGCTCCCCCTTGTTCTGCGGATTTGGGAAAAATGTTGGCAGGTGAATGGCCTGGTTAAGAGCAACAATGGATACCACCTTAGGCATAAAAGAAGGATTGGTCCTGAAGGCCACCCTGTCCGGGTAAAATATGATGAAAGGCTCCACTGCCATGAGAGCCTGTAGTTCTGAAACCCTTCTTGCTGAAGTGACTGCCAAAAGAAAAGCTGTCTTCCAAGATAGAAATTTTATATTCGCAGTAGCTGCTTGTTCAAAAGGAGGCAGGGTGAGTTTTTCCAGCACAAAATTGAGGTCCCATGCAGGAGTTGATTCTCTCCTGGGGGGGGGTCTTAAGTTTTTGGACCCTCAGAGATACTGTTTAAGCAATGGATGAGAAAAAAGGGGAGGCTCTGTGTTGTAATGAGCCGAGATGGCAGAGGCATGGATTTTTATTGAAGAAACAATAGGCCCTTGTCAAGCATTTTATTTATTTATTTTACATTTGTTGACCGGGATGGTCCGACTGGATACATATCCATTTTCAGCGGAGTCCCGGGGAGAAAATCTCCAGACACATAACAATTTACAAATTTTTGGTAGATAGCATTAAGTAAGTGAATACAGAAAGAAAAATAGATAGTACAATAATTTCAGTTACAGAACATACAAGCTGATTACAGGCATAGCAGAATCCATCCATCCATGAGGCATGAGACATACTTTAAGTTGTGGTAGTAGGTAACTGTTACCTTATTACCTAGGGTTTAGGATATTTTATTAAGGCAATAATACCTAGATTAGTTAATATGATTGATCAATTTGTTTGGATGGACTGTTAGGGTAATTTGTTTGAAGTTAAAGTGAGGTGGAGGGGGTGTAAGGGGTACTAGTCAGGGTTGGTACAGGGACATAACCAATGTAACTTAAGGTGTTTTTTAAGTTTGTGTTTAAATAACGTTGGAGAAGATTCTTGGGTAATGTCATCTGGTAGTGAGTTCCAGTTTTTATCGACAAAGTTGGCGAAGAGGGAGTCACCTGCAGCGTGGTATGATTTGGTCATAAGTACTAGAAGTTTGGTGGATGAGCGGAGTGTTCGATTGTTACTATAAGGACGGATTATGTTTCTGAGGGCTGGAGTAGTGTCTGGGTCATGGAGTATTTTATGGGCAACTACGAGCTGGTTGAGCTGGAGGAGTTGGTGTAGTTCCAGCCAGCCCAGGAGATTCAGGTTCAGACAGTGGTGGGTCCGGTAGGGTGTGCCAGTTGCAAATCTAGCAATGTGGTTGTAGCATGTTGACAATTTTTTGAGATCAGTTTTACTCATGTGGGAGAAGAGAGGGTAGGCATAGAGAAGGGTTGATAGAAGATGGGAGCGGGCAATAGCAGTTCTTGCTTGCGGGGTTAGGAATGATCTGATCCTATAGAGGCTGCCAAGTTTCTTATTGATAGTTTTTATGGTTTGATTGATGTGTACATCAAACCTAAGGTTGTCGTCGATCATGACACCCAACAGTTTAGTTTGGGTTACTGGGGAGATGATGGTGCCATTATTAGCTGTTATGTTGAATGATGGTGATTTGGTTCTATTTGTTGGGGTGAAGAGAAGTAATTTAGTTTTGTTGGGATTTAGTATTAATCGTTGGTTTAATAGCCAATTTTCAACCTTGTTGAAGGTGTTTTGGGTTATTGTGGTAAGTTTTGTAGGGGAGGAGGCAGAGCAGATCAAGGTTGAGTCATCTGCATACTGAATGCAGGTAGCCTCTGGAATGACTGCACCAAGTTCATTTATAAAGATGGAAAAAAAGAAGGAGACCTAGTATTGATCCCTGGGGGACTCCAAGTCTGATGGGGAGGTGAGAGGAGAGATTACCCTTCCACAGTACTGCCTGTCCTGTCTTGTAGGTAGGACTCAAACCATTGGAGGGCTTGTTTAAGTTTTGGGCTTCCAAACTGTTCATTAGCATTTTGTGATCCACCATGTCGAAGGCCTTGGATAGGTCTAAGAAGAGGGCAAAGGACAGATTGTTATTATTATGATTGTGGTTGATGGTGTCAGAGAAGGAGAGGAGAGCTGTTGTGGTGCTGTGATTGGGCCTAAAGCCATGTTGCGAATTGGACAGTAGTTTGTTCTCTGTGAGATATTTCATGAGTTGAATATGAACGCACTTCTCCATGATCTTAGCTAGTGGAGACAGAATAGCTATGGGCCTGTAGTTGGACAGTTCAGTCGAACTGCCCCCCTTTTGTAGTGGTATGATATGTGAGATTTTCCATATGTTGGGGATAACGGCTTCTGATATGGTTCGGTTGATAAGGACAGAGATAGAGTATGCGATTGCCTCTGCAGCCTGTTGTAAGTAGCCAGCTGAGAGGAGGTCTGCTGCCAGGGTGGTGGGTCTTAGTTTACTAAGTAGGGTCTTAATGAGTTTGGTGAAGACAGGTTGGAGTTTGAAGGGGGCTATTGTGTTGGACTTTGTTTTGTTAGGATTAAGTCCTGTGGGTGTGAGTTGGTTAGCTAAAGTTTGGATGGTTTCAGTGAAGAAGAAGTTAAAGGAGCTTGCCGTGTCTTCTGGAGTTTTTTGATTGGTGCCAGATGGGTTTGGGGTGGTGGTTTGTCCTGGGTGGAGGAGTCTATTCCTGTCCAGAATTTCTGAGGTTTAGTTTTGTGTACTTGTAGGTGGTGGTGGTAGTAGTTCTTTTTATCTACTGTTATGGATCTTTTTGCCTAATTTCTTAGTTGCCTAAATAGGAGTTGGCCAGGTTGGGTTTTAGTTGTCCAGTAGGTGGCCTATGCTTTATTTCTTAATGTAATTTTGTCCCTAGTTTCTTTGGTGAGCCAAGGTGCAGTGTTGACCTTGGTTCTACTAGTCCGACTAGGGGCATGAAGGTTAAGGATAGTGAGGAATTTGTCATTGAAGTAAGAGACTGCCTCATCTAGTGGGAGCCATTTTAGGGCAGACCAGTTGCATGCCTTTAGTTCACTGTTAAAATTTAGAGGATCAAAGCTTTTGTTGCTTCTTATAGTTCTGTATGTGGGTTGTTGACAGTAATTAATCTTGTGTCTGAGTATATATGTGAGGCAATGGTCACTTAGATCGTCTGGTAATGTGCCTGTTGAGTAGAGATGGGGGGAGTTGTTAATGAGTATCCAATCTAGAGGACTAGCTTTGTTATGTGATTTACTTAGCCTAGTGGGTGAGGTTATGGTTTGGGTAAATCCATGGAGGTTAATATGGGTCTTTGGGGATTGAGTGGAACAGGCTGACCAGACAGTGTTGAAGTCTCCGAGGATTATAGTTTCCTGTGGCTGGTTGTTGTTGAGCCAGGTTAGGAACCCCTCAAGGGTGTCAATGTTCTTCCCTGGGGGAATGTAGACACAGACAATGTTTATGCTTTTTTGTTTATTAATATGTAGCTTTGTGATGATGATTTCAGCGTTATTGAATAGGGGGGGGGTTGCAAGGAGGCTATGGTGACAGATATGGTGGATTTATAGAGTATTGCTACCCCACCACCCTTTTTATGGGTACGATCAAGTCTATGCATGTTGTACCCAGGTGGCAGGACTTCACTGTCCTTGGTGGCAGGTTTTAGCCATGTTTCTGTGAGGCAGAGTATCTCAGGTGAATATACTGTCAGGAGAGCATGTAGGTGCTGGATTTTGTTATTTATACTGCTGATGTTTAGGTGGCAGGCCAGCAAGGAGTCTTGGGGTCTGTGTGATGGGCCTATATTGGTTAGGGTTTTATCTGAAAGAATGGGTGCAGTTGAAGTGTTTGGACCAGGGTTTGGGTGGATATCACCATCCTTGGTGAAGTTATTTTTTTATCCTAACTATAAGTTTCCAGACTCGGAGCAGTGTACGATGATAGTACCTAGGTTTGTTGTGGATGTACTTAGGTCTGATAGGGACAAAGTTAGGTGAGGCAGATGCATTGAGATTCAGGGAAGGGACAGGTTGGGGGATATTTTGTAGAAGTGAAGGGGTTGAGGTTCGGAATCTAGGCTAGTGAAAGCCAAGACGTTCTGTGTTCTCATAGGAGGAGAGTAGATATGGGATAATTAGTAGGGCTGGTAGAATGGATAGTAATATATTTGTGGAGGTGGACATAGTTGTTAGGAGGAGATTTGGTAATGGTGTGGGAGTAGTGGGAAGGAGGATGGGTTGGTAGAGGGAGATGAGATAGGTTGAGGGTGTGGTATTGGTTGTAGCTGATTGGTTGCAGAGTAGTTGGGTGTGGTTTGAGAGATATAAATTAAGCAATAGTACGGCCGAGTGGAATTTGGGGGCAGGGTGGGGCGCGAAGTGAGCCCGAGCGAAGCGAGGGCGAGCGGAGCGGGGCTTAACTGGTTTTCCAGTTTGCTCGTGATTGGAGGTTGCAAGGTAGGTGAGCTACTGCTTCCAATAGGTTTTTCAGGCTTATAAGATATATAATAGCATCTCAGTTAAGTATTGTAAAATCCTGACTCTCCCAGTGAAAATATTCCCTTAAAGTATGCAAAGTCTCTCCAAAAGAGTAATCCTCAGGAGGAGATGCAGATGGGATGGATTCTTCTGCATCAGAATCCTCATAGGGTGGAATAGAAAATTCCTGATCAGAAGTGGAATCAGAAGAAATTGAAACCTGATCTGAAGATTCATAGTCAGTGCCTTGCCTAGGTCTCTTAGCGGGGGGGTGTTGGGAACCCCTGATCAAGGTAATTAAATCCTCATTTTAATCTGTTTTTAGGCACAGGGGCCTGAGCACGTGGCTTATGCGTTGGTTTTTTAGACACAGAACTAGTTTTTGACCTTAATTTTGTTGCTGGCGTCGGTTTAATGTAAAAATGTTGAGGCCTGAAAACACCCTCAGAAGCCAGTGCCTTCTCAGTGGCTCCAGACCCATCCAAGGGAGAGACATCCACGGGTTCAATACTTTGTGAATCTTGCAGCATACCGGACTCTGAATGGGTCTCGGTAGAGGCCTGTGACTCAAAAGTAGCGGGTATCAGGGGCTGTGAAAGCACCTCACTGAGTACCGGTGAACCGGCGACTGGCTTAGGAGAAGCCTCGTCGGTTTTGGACCTCGACGGTCTCTCTCTTTTTCCTTGCATTTTTTATGAACTCCAATAGTCGGATTGCTAACCGACAACATTTCAGGGTAGTGAAATCTTGAACCAAAATATTTAGATGCAAAAATATACCGACGCTTAATAATATTTAGATGCAAAAATATACCGACGCTTAATACTGCGTTGCTTAAATTTAGCACAAAATCGACAGCAAGGCACGTTGTGATCAGAGCCTAGGCAAGGAATACAATACAAATGAAAATCCTTATGAGGTATTTGCTTCTCACAAGTAATGCAATTATTAACTTTTACTGACATCGGTAAGGATCAAGAAAAAGTTTCCCCAATGGGGTACTTAGCTTTAGTTTGAAGACTTTGGTTCTGAAACTCGAATACGAAAATTGCAGGAGTCAGCCGACCGGCACTTGCGAACTGCTTCTGCTTCGGGCACTGTGCAGCAAGAAAGACGGATTTAAATGGCGTTGGATGCATGTTTTATATCCCTGACGACCTGATGTCATGGAAGAGGAGACAGCAACCGACGCAGGACCCAAGACTTTGTTATTCAGGCCGACTGAGGGCAACCTGCCAGCAGATTACCCAAATGTAATGACTGCAACAGTGAAACATGAAGAACATCTAGCGTGTGGTAGAAGACACAGGGAAGGGATCACAAAGAGAGTTCTAATTGTGTGTTCAAGCAAGCATGGGAAGGGATAACCAAGGACCTAGTAACTATGCTTACAAACAGGCTAATCAGTCCTACAGTCAGAAGACTAGATAGGGTTCGCATAGAAAAGGTATCTAGGGGTCTTCAGAGCTTTATCTGATAGTTACTAGGCTGAGTATGGTGGCCTTTATCATTTGTAAGCTTCAGTACAAGTTGTGGTTAGGATGATTCAATGAAGTACCGATAAGGGAACGCTGTTCAGTTGCTAGCTAGTTCCCATGTCTACATGCCACAAATTAGCAGTACCAAAGGGAAAATGGCTGCTGAATTACTAATTAGATCCTATAACAGAGAGCGGAAAGTGGGAAATCCTCCTGAGTGGGTATCAAGCATTACAACAGAGAAAGGGGAGAACCATCGTGAAATGCTGTTTAGTGTGTTAGAATCCAGTAACAGATCCATGAGACAGAGCTACAGTGTAACAATCCACCAATCTAGCTTGTACAGTGCCAGTAAAGCCAGCAATTAACTTGTAAAGCAGAGCAAACAAAAAAACCGGCCAGACTAGTGTAACAGTTGACCCTTCTTGTTTTACAGTTGCAGCAATACCGGCAGTTAAATTACAAAACAGAGCAAGCACAACAAACGGCCTAGAAAGGCTACACACACAAGCTCCCTATACTGCATAATAGCGTTTCATTTTTAGTTCTGTAGAGCATGCACAAAAACAGCCAGACTGGTGAAACAGTCGACCCCACTATATTTTACAGTTACAGCAATACCGGCAGTAAATTATACATCAGAACAAGCACAAAAACGGCTTAGAAAGGCTACACTGCCAGATTTAGAACCAGCACAAACATCTTTTATCGCATATTAGTGTTTGCCTGTTGTTCCCTCACAGTTACCCTTCTTTATTTTAGCAAATGGCAGCAGTAGTAAAACAACAGTTAGGCCTACCTGTGGAAAGGCTCAGAATACACCTCAGGACTGCTCGTTGAAGGGGGGGGGGGGGTAAAAATGGCTCCAGGGTAGAAAAACCGCGCCAAGGCTTAAAAGTGCGCAAAGGGGTATGGGTAACCAACAAGAATGCAAAGGGGTATGGGTAGCCTACATTACCCTATGGGGGGGGGAGACAGGGAGGCAAGCAGGAGAGAAAGACACAAAAAGAAATAATATGTAAAAGAAACAGTAGACAGGAGTGTGAGGAATTAGGTGAGTAGTAAGATGAAGTATAGGGATAGGCAAAGGAGGGTGGGGGCAAGCAGAAGAGTGCAGGAGTTCACCAGGGGGTATTATACCCACAAGGAAGGACTCAGAAAACAATCAGAGAAGCTGGTGAAAAGGACAGAGATGTGAGCAGAAAGGCAGGGAGTTCTAGGAAGAGCAGAGGTGACTGGGCTATGTTTAGGTCAGTAGGACTCGAAGTTGAGGCAGACGTACTGACAACAGCAGGTGAGAATAGCTAGGAGGGGTGTACAGGACTGACAAAACTGTTAACCAAGATAGAAAGTAGCAGACAGGGAAAGAGGGTTTGGTAGGGGTTAGGAACAGTTCAGAATAGGAGGTATAAGTTAGAGAGGAGTAGAGAAGATTGGAGGGAGCCTGGAAGAAAAAGGGGTAGCTAGACAAGTGTAAGAGAGGAAATAGCTACAGGGTGCAGTCTGCAGATGAGAAGGAGCCACCACAGGATTACTCAAGGATTAATGGTAGCAGGTATCCTTTACAGATGAGGTGTATATACTTAGATGGCATTCACTTGGGAGGGATGCACACTGGAGGTACTTGACTGTACGTGAAAATCCAGCTAGAGTGGGCCAGAGGGCGTCAAGGCTGCTCAGGTAGCTGTATTTGCTTAGATGGTATTCACTTGGGGGGGATGCATGCTGGAAGTACTTGAATGTTGGTGAAAATCCAGCTAGAGTGGGCCAGAGGGCGTCAGGGCTGCTCAGGTAGCTTTATTTGCTTAGATGGTATTCACTTGGGAGGGATGCACGCTGGAGGTACTTGACTGTAGGTGAAAATCCAGCCAGAGTGGGCCAGAGGGTGTCAGGGCTGCTCAGGTAGCTTTATTTGCCTGTGGAAAGGTTCAGAATACACCTCAGGACTGCTCATTGAAGGGGGGAAGAGAGAGAGTAAAAAATCATTACAACATTATCATCAATCAAAAATAATTACTACAATATGGAGATTCGGTAAAAAAATTGAAAATATTAACATCCTTTGAAACTGCTAATGATATTCCCTCACTTGCTTTTATACAACTACTTTCACAATTCTTCCAGAAAACTGTATGGTTTATTTGACTTCAAGATTGGGTTTCTGCATTTCAAGAGGAAAATAAGTCAATAAGCAGAGGCTTGACAGGCTATACAGCTCCAAATGCCAGCGTTTCTTATTTTGCCCTAATCTCCTGTGTCCTGGCTATGCCACACCAAAACAATGTGCCTGATAACTCTTATTCCACTACCCTAGCATGACATTTTATACTATCCCATGTGGGATGATGTCTTTCTTGTGAAGACCAACCTTTTAGTAACACAACTTTAGTTGGTAGCTGGTAGGAGAGGTGAGGGTCAAAGAGCAACCAAACAGGACCACTAAACTATAGGTGTCAGGACTTTTTCCTAATCTACTACTCAAAGTTAGCAGCAATACAGTGGCACCAATATGTCTGCTTGTATATGTGTGGTATATGTGTGGTGTGTGTGTGTGTGTGTGTGTGTGTGTGTGTGTGTGTGTGTGTGTGTGTGTGTGTGTGTGTGCATTTACGAGATGTGGAGTGGGAGATCCATACTCGCATGTTTCCATGCATGCATGCCCTAATTTAGTATGTTCCTACTGCCTTCTAAAATATGCATGTGCCTGGTACTCATCTCCAAACTGCAGCCATATAGGTGAATTTGTGACAAGTACTGCCTCCATTCTCCCATGGTAAGAAGAGATGGTATCAGCTGCTGAATCTTCATTCCCAGTGCTGACTATCCAGTGCCCATGCCACTAGCTGATGCAGTGTTGCTAGTAGTAAAAGTGAACCCTCTACCTCCAAACCAGCAAGCCGGCACCTCACAAATGTACCTTTAACATAAAACAAAAACAATAAAATAACTAGAAGCCATTAGATTAAAATAAAATGACATGAAACTGATATATATATATATATATATATATGGGTTCCATACACTAGATCGAATTTTCACTAATTCAAAATAGTGCATGGAATGCTCACTGCAGCAAAAGTGCACTTAATCGAAAGTGCACTTACGCGAAGTTCAGTACAACAAATGGGTGTTGTACTGAACTTCCATGCAGTACTCATGGACCTCAGGGTAAGGGCACGGGTCATAGTAAGGGGATAGCCCTATTGGCTATCCCCTTACCATGACCCATGCCCTAATCCTAAAGTCCGTGACAACTGCAGCGCAGTGAAAGACATAGCAATGTCCTCCACTATGGTGCGATAGTCACGAACCTTAGCGTTATGGCATGGGTTAGGGTAAGCAGATAGCTTTACTAACTATCCCCTTACCCCAACCCATGACCTAACCCTAAGGTCCATGACTATTGAACCATAGTGGAGGACATAGCTTGTTTTTTATGTCCTCCACTGTGCTACGGCGTTTTCGGTGAAGTGCACTTACGCAAAAGTTCACTTTCGTTAAAGTGAACTTTTGCAGAAGTGAGGCTTCCTATTACAAGTTCGAAGTAGTGAACTTTCATTCTTGTAATAGGAATCCATATATATATATATATATATATATATATATATATATATATATATATATATATATACAGATAGATAAATAATAGAAAGATCTTCTACAATAAAAGCAAATGATGTTCTACCAACTTAAACATATATAACACTGTTGAAGTAAAGTTTTTAAATAACAAAATGATGGCACTGCAGTAAATCATTTAAAATTAAGCCAGTGGAGACTAGCATTAAAATGTACAACCTGATAAAATAAATTGATAGCTACTGAAAGCATTTAAATAAAGTGAGACAGCAAAACACTTCAGCAAATTAAAATAAATCAAGGTTCTGACAGTTTTCTGGCTTAAATTGTAGCTAGATGCAGAAGTGATGAGAACATCAGCTTTACCATGATCTACTGTCCATTTATAAAACACAGTCATCTTCTCCCCCTCTTAGCTGTCTGCAGTTCTTTTATCTTAAAATTAACTTTTTCCATTTGATTTAAGTTTTTCAACACTACATATGATGTGTCAGTTTGCAGGAAGACTGTAAAAGCAGTTTGTTGTAGCAGGTTCTTCCTAAGAAATGCCTGAAGTTATCAACACAGCGTAGAAGCAGGAAAGAATTAAATGTGACTGTTCCATGAATGGAACATTAACATGCAACAGAACATGTGCTCGTCAAGACTAACCCTACAGAAGGAAAATGAGAGAAAAGAAGATGGTCAGCAAGATAATTTGCCAATCTACTTGTCACAAGAGCTGCACCTAAACTAAAATGAACTGTAATGGGTATTCAATGCTACTTGCTTGAACCTCGCTAATTTTCTGTGGCGAGAAATAAAATGCTTTTTATTCTAAAAGGCGTCAGTATGCTTGTTGGAGAGAAACAATTTTTTTTTTGGTCTGCATTTATTCTATACTTTTTATTTTTCACTACCAACTAACAATATCTGTCCACATAGCTGGCCTTAGGCACAGGCCAACTAGGCAGCCGCCTAGGGGAATGCTCTAGCAGGGGAGCTTTTCCAGTAATCTGGATGATGTAGGTAGACCAGAATAGGGGCACCGGGTGGTGTGGAGACCTTTTGCCTAGGACATCAGTTGACCAAAGGTCAGCCCTGTCTGTCCCATACTGCTTTTAAAGTCATCTTTACATTCATACAGCACAAAGATATTTGTACAAGAAAATAGTTAAATAAAAAGAATATAATAAACCATATTGTGATACCCTAGACTTAGCCAAGGCATAACTAAAAAATTCAGTCCAGTTTGTTTCACAGAATTCCAACATTACTGCACCTGACCAGACCTGAGAAGCCTATAAATCAAGCAATAAATATGTGGCATAAAACCAGTTATATGAATTCTAAGACAACACATCAGCTCCAGCTAAATATAAGACAAATGGATTTTAGAGACCTGAATCTCATTCTATACCCATCAGTAATACAGATATGCAGTTCAAACAAAACTACAGAAAATACAGTAGTCTATGTAACCTTACCATAACAGTAGATGTTCAAATGATCACTGCTGCAGTAGCAACAGCCAACCAGCTTCAAAGCTTCAGGGCAACTTCCATACCCCAAACTGTCAGACAGAGCGAGCTGAGCTGACTACAAGACAGGTTTGGGAGCTAAGCACTTCAGAGCTTTACTGCCAACAGACAGAGGGAGGCTATGCCCTGAAAGAGCAATGTTAGGATGACAAAAAAAAAAAAAACAACCACACCCTGGCATAAACAACAGCAAAAAATAAGGGGAGTGGAGGGAGGGAGTGGTTAATGGAGCAGTGATTATTCAAAAATCAACTATGTTAAGTTTACTTACACAACTGTAATATGTAAATCATACAGATCACTGCTGCAGTAGCCTTACATTGGTAGATTACCCTAGCCTACTACATTTGAGAAGTGGAAGGAGAAGAGTTTAAGAGTCCCTCTAGAATGATCCTTGCAAATCCTGAACTAGACCTAGAGAAGGAATCAAACTTATAGTAGTTTGTAAAAGTACGTACAGAGGACCAAGCTGCAGCTTCTAGAATACTTCTAGAATCCAACCTTCTCCAAAAAGCCATAAATGAAGCCAAGGCCCTGGTAAAGTGTGCCTTAACCCTTCCTGGAAAAATTTTCATGTGGTGAGTAGGTAATAGCCTTAGACAACCATTCGGAAATAACTTGTATTGACAAAGTTTGTCCCTTCTTATCTTCACAAGAAAAGAAAAGCAAATCCGAAGATCTGAAATATTTAGCTCTGTCAAGATAGTACCTGAGATGTCAGTGGACATCCAAGGTATGTAATAGCCTTTCTTCCTCATTTTTAAGATCAGTGAACAAAAATGGGGGAATGGATAGTTTAGCTTAAATAAAATTTGGATACCACTTTAGGCATAAAAGCCAGATTAGTTCTCAAAGAAACCAGTGTCTCTGTGGATATGAGATAGGGTTGACTCACCATAACAGCTTGCAACTCGAATACTCTTGCATAGGTCAGAGCAATCAGTAAAACTGTTTTCCACATTAATAACCTCAAGTCAGCCAGATTAGCTGGTTCAAATGGAGCAAGTATTAGTATTAACACAAACTTAAGATCCCAAGAAGGGGTCACTGGTTTTCTTGGAGGCCTCATAAGTAAAACCCATTTTAAAAACATTTTGATGCGACAAAGCCTTGAAAGATGAGAATCCATGGGTAGACATGCTGAAATGGCAAATAAATGAACACTGATGGAGGAATAAGAAAGGCCATAGGAAAGTAACTTATAGATATTGTAAACCCAGAGAAAACCTAGCCCTGAATGGGTGCTAGTTATGTTGTTGTTGGCATCAACAGGAAAATGCTTCTATTTGTTATTATATGATTTTCCAGTAGCAAGCTTTTTTGTCTCCCTTAGCACCTGCTGCATGCCCTAAGTAAACAGTTGCCTAAAGGAAAATATGGCCCTGTCATCCATGCAGTCAGACGAAGTTGATTGGGGTTGGGATGTATCAAACACCAGTGATCTTACGTAAGTAGATCTGTTCTGTGTGGAAGCATATGGTAATTGCCCCTGACTATTTCCAAAAGAAGGACGAACCATGGTTGCCTGGGCCACAAATGGAATCACCACAAAAATGTTGAGGGAATCCATCTGTATCTTTAGAAGCACCCAGTATATCAGTGAAAAGGGTGGAAAAGCATTCAAGAACATTCCTGTCAAAAGAAAAAGGCATCTGTCTTCCATTCCTTCTACCACGGAGTCCTGGAGCAGAAACCTGCTATATGATTATTTACAGAGGAGGCCAATGGGTCAACTACAGGAATGCCCCACAAATGGATCAAGGAAGACCATGGAAGACCCCCTAATCCAGTATGAATATGTGAGAGTCTGTCCTGTCCAGCTTGTCTACCACACAGTATTGCTCTGACAGAATATAAAATGTCTGTAGAGTGAGATTGTGCTGTGAAGCTGTATCTCAAGCCATCATGGCTAATCTGCAAGGGGGTACAACCTGCCCCCCCCCCCCACTTGAAGATGTAACAAATGATAGTGGTATTGCCTGAAACAACTAGAAAATGTCAAAATGTCCAGGGGACCAAAGATGATTCACAGAGTTGTGTGCCTTGATCAGGGCAAGCATCTCTTTCATATTGATGTGCTTGCATCAGTCCTATCCCTCCTGAAACTGCTCCCCAAGCAAATTCTGAGATACTTGGATAACTGACTGCTTTGGAACAAGAAGGGATAAAGGAGACCCAAATTTAGGGATATTTGCAATCTCCACCAAGTAATTTTTTCTATTGACAAATCCCAGAATTGAGATTTGAAAAGATAATGGATGCTGACACTGGAATCAGAGAGACTTTCAGATACCACTGTATCTTTCTCATGTGGAGTTTGCCAAGGTTATCATGAGAATCACAGATGCCAAGAGATCCAAAATCTTGAGGTATTCCCTTACAGTGACAAAACTCTGAGTAGAAAACCTTAGAAACAAATCTAGATATAGATCTTTTTCTTCCTGTAGAAGAAAATCTCTTTGAACTGATGTTTCCAGATGACACCCCAAGATCACAATCCTGTGAGAAAAAAGTCAAAAAGAACTTTTGAATGTTCTCTTGGAATCCCAGCTTGTGCAAGAGATCTCTCACCCAAGTGCAATGGGCTGTAACTGGAAATAGCCACCCTTGGTGAGGTGGATAGTCTAACGGGTAAAGCAGAGAACTGGTAAAGTTATCCAGACACACAAACTAAAGAAACACCTGAAGTCTGGATGAAAAGCAATTAGATATTAAGCATCTTTTATACGCAGAGTTACCAAGAAACTTGAATAAGGAAGAAGCTATAACCAATTGTGAAGTGACATCACTTTGAAGTCAGGCACCATCATAAACAAGCCAAAGAAGGTCCGGAACTAGTCACCAAGCATCATCTCTCTTTGGCACAAAAAACAGCCTTGAACAAAAACCTTTCCCAACTTGAGAAAGAGGAACTGGTTCTATCACTCCCTTGAACAGCATGTAATGAAGGGTAGGTGGAAATAAAGAGATTCAGGTCTGGTGGATAAGGAATAACCTCTAGATGAGAAGGAATATCCTTACACCACCATCTATAACCTTGATGAATGATCTTCATAACCCATCTGCTGCCAAAGGCAAAATGTGAGATTCAGACTTTCTGGAAAAGAAAATGGACTGCCAGGATGGGATGGGGGAACAAAGTCCCTTAAATAGTCAAAATGACTAGTTGGACTGTTTTTGGTTTGGGGGGGGGGGTTGCTGAATTCTTTTCGAAACACCCTTGCCATTATACCAAAACTGGATGAGGGGTTATAGAATCACTTAGAAAATTAAAAAAGGAGGACAGAAAATGTTAGCGATTCCCCAATTAAACTTACCCCTTTCATCACACTTTTTGAAGGTGTCAAAAAGTGAATCTCTATCCAAAAAAGAAAATAAAATCTCCTTATTCACATCTGCTTGGGAGGTTCTGAGAATGCAGTCAGGCAAACCTCCTCAAAGCAGCACTAGAGCCAACACAGCCCTTGAAGAATTTTCAAACGAGTAATACACACATGCACTGTAAACACAGAGCATTGATTAGGACAATAAAATACACTAAATAATTTAAAGCATATGTTTCACACAAAAAGAAACTGCAGACCAAACATTCTTCATGTTTTCACAGATATTCTCAATAAACATTAACATGTAAGCCTGACAATTAAAAATTCTGAAAATCAAAGTTAAAGAAGCATACACTATTTTGCTCCTACTCATTAATAATCCTCCCATCCTTATCAGAGTAGGATAGGAACTAACTGGTCAGCTGCAGGAGGAATAACTAGAGCTATAGCTGTTGGGTTAGGTTCAAGAAGAGTAGATATAATCTTAAAAAGACTGAGGAGCTTTATATGTTCCACATGCCTTTTTACAGGCAGCAGGCTAGCTGTCAGTAAAAATATAGGCAGAGGCTCACACATCCTCCAAAACTATCAGAACTGGAGGAAATGGTGAAGATTCAGTAAATTCCTTCTGTAACGGCTCATAAAATTTTCTGAGGGACTGAAAAACAAAACATTGGTCCATTCTGAAAAAGTCTCAAGGAGGAATCAAAAACTGAGGGGAAAAACTGTACCTGTCCAGATTTAGGATCTTTAATCTCTTCAGGAAAGAAGGTATCCTTTCTTTTGCCAAAAAGCAATAAAGAAGGATCAAAACCCTGAATAAAACCCTGAGCTAAATCCAATAAATTACTCCTGTCTGAGGAAATCTGGGGAGGAATAAATACAAGTTTAGTTTTCAGTTACCTTTTGACAGAAAAAAATAGGGCCAACAGTGTTACAAATGGCAGCAATAGCTTCCCCAGGGATGGGCACAAGGCTCTGAAAAATAGGGAAACTATCCTTGTTCCCTCTTTCAGGACCTACAAGACTGACTCTGTCTTGTCCACTAAGGGCCACCAGTAGCCATAGAGGACATGGCTAATCCCCATTCCACAGTGGCTGTAAGTGCTACACCCAAGGGATCTGGGTTAAAAGATGAAGTACAACAGATGGCCACAGCTAAGTCACCCACCTGCAGCTGGAGCAAATTGCTAGACTGCTGTGGTGGCAAAGGCTGTTTGGCTAACTTTTTCTTTCTGTGGCAGGAAGAAGGACCAACCATGGGACTGACTGACTGTACCATGGTCATAATGAAAACACAGCCTTTTTCTTGGGGAAAAAGCAAGCATCACAAGCTGGTAAAAATTTAAGTCTTTAAAATCACTTTTTTCACACAAAACAAAGTAAAAAGCTCTTTTAAACTGACAGGAAAAAAGAGCACTCTTGTATAAAAGTATGATACAGACTTGAGGCAGTCCATTAAAACACAGACTCCCAGCTTTAAAATAATTTCCTGTTGAGGAAAGTATTCATAATAAACAAAAATAGTGGAATGGAAGCTGTTTTCCTCAAAGGGAACTTATCTTCCAAGCAAAGAAACAGCACAAGCCGACTGTCGATCCTCAAAACCATCAGAGGAGCATACTTTATTGGTGTCAGTAAAGCTTCAAAGGGCTTGGAGCCCAAGCTTCTCTTCTAGTCAGCTCATTTTGAGCTGCCTTACAATTTTAGGCATATGGAAGGTGTTCTGAAGTGTTGGAAGCTAGCTGGCTTTTATATCCTTAGCAGGATATAATCCATATAGCTTAAGGTTACTGCAGCTGTGATCAATATGATAAACATCTATAAAAAAAAGAAATAGAAACAGTTGTTTAATTTGTACAGTACTATTCTTTGTGCCTATTTTGTTTTCTCATTGGACTAAAACATAGTACAACAAAACAAAATGAAACAACAAAGATCACAGGCTTGAATTACAAAGTGGGATGCATGATTTGCTATCAAATCCAGTGTCATAAAGCCCTTCATGACTGCAACATTATCTTTTCCCCAGTCACACTGTGCAAAATATTAAAGATTCACTTGGCATGCGTAATTATAGATGAGAAGTTGCTATTTTAGCTTTTCAGGACTAAAGAAACACAGAAACTTACTGCAGATGATGATTACTTGACCTTTGACCTATTTAGTTTACCTGTTCCAACTACCTATCTGGTAAGTTGCTGATCCCGCTTAACCAACAGCTTCTTTTGCATCCATCTTTACAAGAACTTCTTTATGCTAAGCAGTTTAGTGTTTTATTCTTTTAGAATCTACTACCTTTTCTAATTAATCAGACATATCATCTTCAGAGTCTTTCCCAGCTATCTACTTTGCAATTCTGTGGATTCTTAAATGTTTATCATGTCCCCTTCCCTTCAGTCTTTATCTAAAACATTACACAAAGAAACAGAGCCATTTTACAGTCCTCATAATATACAAAGCTATAGAATGTACTTCATTAATCTGGAGAATGAAAATCTCTTAATCTACCCTCACAAATTTTAAAGAAAGGTCCTGCCTCCTCAACCTCATTCATTTATTTAAAAAAGGAACCACAGCAGTGAATAGAAGTTACACAGTATATGCAGCATATCTCAACTTGCGAAGCCTCTGCCACTGTTCCTTATGCAGGCAGCATTGACAAACTTGTAAATCTAAATATAAGTCTTTATGTTCCGCAGTGGACAGTTAACTGGATGCCTGCCAGAACCTTTGAGGTTAGAGTTACAGGTGCCACTTGTGAAAGCAAGTGATGTACTACAGGGCCCAGTGTTAGGCCCTTTCCTACATGGTATTGATTTCTCAAATCTTCAAACGTATATTCCAGGCCTATAGTTATCAAAGTTTGCAGACAACTGTAAATTGGGTGTTATTTGATCTTCTACTGACTCACATTTGCTCCAATATAGATTAAACCATGTTAACAACTGGTCCATGACAATGGTCTCAAATTAAATGTGAAAAAATGTAACATACCTTATTTTGGTAAACAAAATATTTTCATATACCATATAGGTGACACATGCCTCTAAACAGGCAATGGCATATTGATAATTCCTTATTTGACCATCATGTCTCTGCAATAGTTTAGAAAGCCTTCTATTTGGCCCATCTAATTTCCAAATATACCTCCACTAGATCCCAAAGAAGTCTTAATTCTTAATTTCTTATCAGACTCATTGTAAAATATCAGGCAACTTTTGACATGTATTTTTCTGAACATATCACTCAATTAGAGACACCCCAGAGATACCTACTATGTTCATAGGTGTTCACTAGGCTAATGACCACAGGGACCTTTTTTAGCCTAGCCATGCATCCCAAATCTATGACAAGTTCTGGTACCCTTGATAAGTGTAAGCAGGGACTTGGGAGGTGAAACATTTACAAGCAGGATGTGGGAAATTAACCATTTACAGGCTGCCTGTGCCCATTACAGACATAGGTGTCAAACCAGGGATGAACTTCCTGTTCCCTCTCCAAATGTCCAAGTTACACTTGAATAGGGTTAAGAAGGAACCCTGCTTCACATGGATGGGGAACCTGTTCCAGAGAAAGGGTAGTGTCTGGGATATATACCTGTCTCTCCAGCAGGTCCTATTCATATCACAGGCAAGGTTTAAGTCTATAAATCTGGTGCTGTTTGTTTTCTGGATATGCAGGAGATCCATCAGAGTGGGGTCTGAAAACTCCTTGCATGCCAAGTATAGATCTCCCCTCAACAGTCTGTAGAAGACAGAATGCAGTGATAAGACCTTGAGGTGGTCTGCATAGGACTTGTTACTTACACCCTGTATTTCTCTAGTGAGGAACCTCTGTGGATGTTGCAGTTGTTGGATATGCCTGCTTAGGTACATACCAAAGGGGGCACTGTACTCGATAACAGGTCTGATAAATGCTGAATACAGAGGAACAATGACTTCCATGGACCTAGATGCCATACCTTTGTTTAAAAGTTGTGCAACACAGAATGATTTCCTCACTGCTGTAGCACATGATGGTCAAAGGCAAGCTTACGTAATGTGTGTGTCCCAAAGTCACTAACTACTGCATCAATTCTTACAGGTGTGTAGTCAATATGATAGTTACTACAGGTGGATGACTTCCCAAAGGGTACTGTGATGTCTGGGTAATATCCCACCAAACTGCCATCAATATGTGACATCCCCTTACTATCCTGGGTCAGTAACTAAGGAACTTCAATCCTCATTACTGACTCCAATGTGAAATCATCACTTAAACGGGAGTAATACTTCACAATTTTCCCTAACAGCACAACAGGAACATACACTATAACCAGGGACTGGACTGTATACTTCTGTCCACCCCTAATGTAACTCCTTATTACACACTCCAGAGCAATGTGTCTGAATTAAGACCTCTGATACACTCACATTTAATTAAATCTCACACATCCAAACACTTCTGGGAAAGCCTAACACAGATTTCCATCTGTGGCCCTTCCTCAAAATAACATGGTAATGGGCTTCCACCAATCAAAGCCTCTACATGCCCTTTTGAAAGGGGTGTCTAATTATTAAAAATAGGTAGCAAAACAAATGGTAGCAAATGACCTAAAGCAGCTAAGATCTCGGAGTGGCTGTAGAATTATCAAGGCAGGTATAAGCACTTTGAAATCACTAAAGAATACAATGATTGACCATCCGCAATGTAAGATAATAAAAATATTTAATAATGAGCAAAATTATTAAAAATGTAAAACAGTAATTTCAATAAACAGAATTCAATCACCTGGAAAATGAAATTAATACCGAAGAACAGAAATTCAACATTTATAAAAACTCTGACTAATTAGTTATAACTTCCTGTCTAATTGAAGAACACTGTCCCTGATCTAAACTAAATACTACAACAGAACAAAGGCAGACTTACAGTTCTTGGTGAGCCCTTTGGGTATCCACTGCTCAGTACAACTGTGATCTGTGAACACAACTCAATTGAACCCAGCGACTCAACTGTCTTCAGCAGGCCCTTTTATAAACTAGGTTAACTCTCTCAACTGGTCCAGTTCTTATTTTCATTTCATTCTTTGAAAATCAATAAACAGTAGTTTACTAAAGTTCCAGCCTGTCTTTCAGTCTCTGACAGTAAACACAGAGCATTTGAAAACATTCTGATGACATCTGTAATTCAGCTGACTCTGAGACAGTCTGCATTTAGAATCTCCTGCACAAATATGCACAGTTAGACCCGTAACAGAACACCGTTCAACTTTTTTTAAACACCCTGTACAAAGTATTAATCAACATGTAAGAACTTATTTATAATATCATAGCTAGTCATACTGGCATATAATATACAGGTTAATCTGAAATTATGTACAAAGCTTCAGCCAGGCATGCTAGCAGAGATGACCGTGCCTAATTTCTTCACAACACTATTATGCATTTCATGACATTTAGTTTTAGTCCATGGCTCTGGCACCAGTTGTTTGCCTGTGTTAGCCTTTCCTGGAGAACATCTGTGTCAGTGGGTGATTCAATGACAAGCTCCTAATTTGTAATAATCTGAAAATGTAGTCATACAGAGGCCACTGACATTGGCCTTGACTTCAGGGAAGTACATGCCAAAACGCAGCAGTTCCAGGACTGATCTCTGAGGGAATCTAGTTGTGACTGGCCTCTCTGTGGATGTGGACTTCCCAATTTTAACTTCCTGGCTCCTGTTTGTGAGCCAGCTGGCTATGCACTGGGTGACAGAAGGCATTGTACCTAACCTCCTACGTTTGTTAGCAATGCCTGAGTGGGGGATTGTGTTAAATGAGTTGGTCAGGTGAAAGTATGCAGTATGAACCACTCATCCATTGCTTTGGTGACCTTTTAAAAGAAGTACGCCAGGCTGAGTAGGCATGACCTGCCTTTGATGAAACCAAAGTGAGTTGGGTCCAGTGTCAGGAGGTTTCCTATGTCATTATGGATCACGTCCATAATTCTTTCCATGGCTTTGTATATGAGGCTAGTGATTCTTACAGGTCTGTAGTTGGCCCACCTTTGTGCAGTGCTGTTACAGTTCTCCATTCATGAGGCACACAGCCTGTTTAGTGGCTACAGTTAAATAAGCAATTCCAGATGTTTCCTGCTATTTAGAAGACATCCTGGGAGATTGCCTGGGCCCATTAAAGATAAAGATAACGAAGAGGATCAGTGGCTTCAAAAATGTTGGTTATCTACTCAGTCTCCTACAGACTCCTTCATGGAGATAACTATCTAGCCTTTCAAGTCATGAAAGACATAAACCTTCTTTGACCTTCTATTCCTTCACAGAACAAATGGTATCTCAAATACTTATTTAAAATAATTAATCCTTTATCAACAGAAAATAAGACACAATGAAGTGAGAGATTCGTATCCCATTGTAGCCCTTGCAGATCAGTGTGTGTGCATACCTTTAAGAGTTATTTCAATCCATGGGCGCGTGCATGCAAGTACTGAGCACATGCAAGCAAGAGTGCCATTTTGAGTGAGCAGCTGGAATGAAAGCATAATCATAGGTTGGTACTAGACTATTGGCCCTAGGGCCTATGCAAGCCTAGCCATAACAATTCCCCGGATACATCTTCCCACAATATTTACTTCTCTAGACCCTTGTCTAGCAGGGTGACTGACATGATCCCTGGGGTGAATTTCCTACCTCCCATCCAATCATCAAGGTTCCTTTTGAACACGGCCAATGAGGCGCTCTGCTTGACAAGTATGGGCAGTCTATTCCAGAGTATGGGGAGTCTCTAGGTCAGGAACCTATCCCTCCAGCATGTTTTGTTCATTGTGATGACAAGGTTTAGATCCCTGGAGCATGTGGCTCTGAGCGATTGGGATTTCTTTAAGTGGAGCATGTCCAACAGCTCAGGGTTTGACATGGCCTTGTATGTTATGCAGAGATCACCTCTGAGTAGACAATATGCCACAGAGTATAGCTGGAGTTTTTTTAAACGGTCAGCATATGGCATCTGCTTTAGGCCTGTGATTCTTTTAGTGAGGTATTTCTGTGGCCTTTCCAGCTGTTGCAGATGTCTTGTGAGGTACACACCAAATGGGGCATTATACTCTATAATGAGTATAATGAGGGATGAGTACAGTGAGACAATGACCTCCTTTTTTCTGAATGAAACGCCCTTAGTGATGAGGTGTGCCACATAGGATTTCCTGACTGTTGTGGCAATGTGGTTATTGAAAGTGAGACCACTGTACACCTGTGTCCCTAAGTCTCTCATCACACTTTCGATGTTTAGTGTCCTGCCACCTATGTGGTAATTCATAGGTACATGTTTTTTTTCCAAAGGGGATAACTATACATTTCTTGGAATTAATCTTGAGTCCATGGCTCTGGCACCAGGCATCTGTTTCTGTAAGGCCCTATTGTAGAATATCCACATCATTTGGGGATTCAATAATGGCCCCCAGTTTGCAGTAATCTGCGAACTTTGTTAGCCAGAGTCCCTTCGTGTTGGCCTGTACTTCAGAGAAGTAGATGCCAAACAAGAGTGGTCCCAGGACTGAACCCTGAGGTACTCCACTTGTCACTTGTCTGGAGCTGGATTTGGAGTCGGCTACTTTTACAGTCTGGGTTCTGTCAGTAAGCCAGTTGGCAACCCATTGTTGTCTTTCTTTTGACAAGTAATATAATGAGGGTGGGACGTGGGTGGTGGTTGAGTATGTTATGCTTACTGGTTTGATCTATATATTTTTATTCATCAACTTGTGAATTTTTATTGGTAGTTTGTAACAGATGACCTAATGTGATAGTTTTAAAATGGTTTGTTTTATTAACTGATTTATTCTGAAGAATTCTGATGTTATATCCAGATGAAAGTGCATAATAAAGAACATCACACTTTACTTTACCATGGATTTGTTCACCTTACTGGTAGCTGTTTTAGCTGTTGTTAGTTCTTCATTTGTTCACATATCAAGTATTCCTCCTCACTAGATCCTTTCACAGACAGACTTCCAAGCCCCTTCTTGGAGAAACCCAGATCCCTGTCAGTCTCTTCGGTCCGTTGCACCAACAGCCTCACAGAATCTGATATTTTGAGGCTGGTGGACCAGCTCCTGGTGTTGAGGGGATTGTCCACCTCTACGGTTCCTAATCTATCTAGTTCTGGAACCTTTCCTATCTCGACTCCAGTGACTGTTCTTCCTCTGACTCCAACTGAGCCTTCAGAGTTCCCAGTGCTGACAGCCCTGGTTTTGACTGTCTCAGTGCCAGTCAGAGCTACTTCTCCGGCTCCGAAAAATGCCTTGAACTCTTTGGTTCTGTCAGAACCAGAGACCTCACAGGGTCATAGCTTCGTTGCCAGTTACAGGGGGCATGGTTCCACAATGGTGTTGTCGGAGCCATACATGCCCCTAGGAGCACTGGCACACATTAGTTCAACACCAGCTTCAGCTTCATAGGTGGCCTCCTCAGTGCAGGATGGGACCACAGTTCCAAAGGAGTCTATTTTGGTTCTGGGTTCCCATTCCTCTACAGGGGGCCTGCTTTCCACACCATGGAGGGGGGCCTTGTCCACTGCAGGTATGCAGTCGACACCACTTTTGTCAGGCTAACAGCTTTGTCCTTCTCCTCACCTAGAGTTTCCTCCAGCCTCTACCCTTGGACAGCAGGATCAGAAGCCTCAGGATCCAATCACAGAGGTCATGTCCTCTTCAGATACCTCTCTGCCCCATCCAACCAAAGAGGTACTCTGGAAAAGGAAGGGCAAGAGGAAGCACTTAGACTCCCCTGAAGAGTCTTTCACTGAAGATACTGATTTCAATGAAGGAGAAAGTTCCCCAAAATCACCCCCCGGAAGATGTCTCCTTTGGAGACATTCTAGAGATCCTGAAACATACAGGTGGCTGGACATCCCTTCAGCCTTCCTCAGAGAAATTGGTATACCTAGAGGCTTTCCATGCCTGGCACTCTACCTCCTGGATCTCTCTCTCTGCTCACTGATGACTTGATTAAATTGATTGCACAGTGGGCTTGAAAGATACCTGATTCTATCAAGCCAATCCCAAAGAGACCAGACCATATTTGGTCAGCTCCTCATGATAATCAGCACTGGGTGAAAGGAATACCAGTAGATGCTATGGTGGTAGTGACAGCCACGAAAAAGGAACTTGCTGATGAGAGTCTTAATAAAGAGTCCAGGATGATGGATAGATTCAGGAAGTGCTTATACTCATCGACCTTCATACTAAGGTCCTTGAATTACATGGCACATTTCACGAGATTTCAACAAAATCTGACAAATGAAATGTCAGATACTCTGACAGGAGCAGTAGCTGAAGGAGTTCAAGAAAAGATAACTTCTCAGCTGGCACCCCTAGATTCTGTATGCAACTCGTCCATGAAGCTTATTGCACATACAGCCGGAGGGAAGACGAGAGCAGTAGGTTCGGGTGTAGCCATTAGGAGACACGCCTGGATGTACTTATGCGAATTCATGGAGCCATTTCTCTTCTTTCATCAATGTCCCATTTGACGGAACACCCCATAGTTAGCTACACCCTTGCCAGATGTGAGAAAAATGGAAAGACCCTTTCTGCTGAGGGAGTTTGCTTTTCCAATGGTCTTACTCCAGGAACCAGAGAAGTGGGAAGCTATGGTTCATGAAGTCCCAAGGACCATTCCACAACTCTCATGGCAATGACTTCCCTGGGTCAGAGGGGGGAGTAACAATGGAAGACGCAGTGAACGAGGAAGAAGTGGCCTGCAAAATCAGGGCTCCAGGGATTAATTCCCTGGTAACTCCTATCAGCGCTCCTGAATGGAGACCAGATTGCCATCCTCTGGAAGCAGTCACGGGACAATTATCCCTGCACCTACCTACCTGGCTGAGGACAGAAACAGACAACTGAGTGCAGTGGACTATAACCAGTGGTCACAATATCCCTTTCTCAGAAGTTCCCAGAAAACTGAAAAGAATGCTAGATGTTCCACCCAGTCACAGGGATGCAGCAGTCTTAGAAATTAAAAAAGTGCTCAACAAGACAGTCATCCAAGCAGTCCCATCAGACCAGATGGGATCTTAAGTTTACTCAAGATTCTTTTTAGTGCCAAAGAAAACAGGGGACTAGACACCCGATTTTGGATCTCAGCCCGATTAACAAATCAGTTCAGCAAATCAAATCCCAGATGGTCACAGTTCAGTTTATACTTCTGTTCTTAGGAAAGGACAATTGAATGTGCTGAGCATCCGGCTGGCAGCCAGTCATTATCAGTTCACAGCCCTTCCCTTTGGTCTCACCAGAGGCCCAAGTTTGTTCACCAAATGCATGTCAGTGGTATCAGCCCACTTCAGACTACAAATATTCCGTGTGTTTCCATACCTATATGACTGGCTCCTCACCGCTCCCACCAGGCATCTTCTCTTACAGGCAAGAAACTACGTTCTTGAAACTTGTTCCTCACTGTGGATGATTACAAACTAAGAAAAATGCCATCTAGCGCCAACCCTGCAATTAGAATTCATAGGTATGATGCTAAATACAAACACCGGTATTGCGTCCCTTCCTCGAGAAAGACTTCAAAAAATAAGATTGCAAGCCAGTTAGATTATTCACAGCAAAAAGGTGACCGTGAGGCTGTTGCTACAAACTCTAGGATCAATGTCAGCCTCCATCACTTTAGTTCCCCTTGCATATCATCACATGTGGATTCTTCAATGGCTCTTGGTGTCCCAATGGTCATTAATTGTCCCGTCTGGTATTAATCACCAGATTTTGCAAGAGAGACCTGAATTGGTGGCTTCACTCCAACAAAATTTTGTCAGGCAGACCCTTTGTGCCTCTTCAACCCCAAGCCATAGTGGCTACGGACATGTCCCAGATAGGGTGGGGGGGGGGGCATTATCTGAAAAAGATAGTCCAAGGCACTTGGTCCCAAGCTA
Source organism: Protopterus annectens (assembly GCF_019279795.1). Classification (NCBI taxonomy): domain Eukaryota; kingdom Metazoa; phylum Chordata; order Ceratodontiformes; family Protopteridae; genus Protopterus; species Protopterus annectens. The sequence continues at coordinate 625,917,462 of NC_056746.1, forward strand.
GAGGCCAATCTGCACATCTATGTTCTAGAGATGAAGGCAGTGCTCTTGGTTTTGCAAGCATTCCAAGACACCCTCCCCTTGGGAACTATTGCAATTCAAACAGACAACATGTCAGTAGTCTGGTACATCAACAAGCAAGGGGGAACTAGATCTTAACCTCTTTGTTGAGAAGCACTCAGAGTATGGCAATGGGCAATTTCATCCGACCCCTTTGTAGTTGCAATGCATATTCCAGGGAGCTCCAATGAGACTGCAGACAAACTGAGCAGGACGACCCTAATGCCTCATGAGTGGTCTCTCAATCAGTCAATGGCAGAAAGATATTCTGTCACTGGGGCCAGCCCAGCTGCGATCTCTTTGCACCCCCCCCCCCCCGAACAACAAGTGCAGCAGCTACTCTGCCCTAAGTTCACCTCTGGGGGAGTCACCAACAGATGCTCTCCCTCACGATTGGCCCCCCGTTTTATTGTATGCCTTTCCCCCAATTCCTCTCATATCCAACAAGGAACGCAACACCCCACAGAGCAAATGCCTTGCTGCTGAAGATAAATGAAAAGTATAATCCAAAACAAAACAGGGAGCAAAGGCAACCACTGAAACCTGTATTGAAATCAAGGGGGTTAATGGTGAACTAGACCCTTGTGGGCTGATGTTTTATTGTGTACGTTTTAAGATTCAGGTAATTATTATTTTTGTTTTAGAAGATGGTCTCTGTAATAAGTTTTGCCATCTAGCATGTTTACATAATTTATTCATTTGGGTATCTCCAGTTGATATTAATTTATTTTTTATCATTTTTTGTTGTAGTCTATACAGTTTTTATAATTTGGCTTCCAACTGGACTAGTTTTAGATAGCTTGAGTGTTGTAGGCAATGGTTTAAAGTCTATGTATGTGTTGTCATTTCTCATATGCTTTCATTACCTATTTCATACTATAGTGCGGCTAATATGGGAGCGTTGCTTTAAAGAGAACTGATACTTAACTGTATAACCGCCTAGGCTGTTGCTATATAAGGAGTGATCTGGGATATGTGCTCTTGATGGTCTGATGAAGCGAGTAGTGAAGGTGCTTACCGTGTGTGCACAATAAAAACATTGTGTTTGCTTTATATTGAAGTGAGTACTGGCATTCCTTGAAATTTGTGGTTGCCTTTGCTGCCTGTTTTGTTTTGGATTATAAGTTACAAATATCTTTAACTAACACTGAATGTAATTTGGAGATCAAATTCTAGATGTTTGTAAATAATTTATTTAAAACTGTAATCCACTTTGGAATCTAATCACACCATGAATTGGATGGAAGACAGATTTTGCCTTGAACTGATGTAAAAAGTAAACATATATAAACCATATCATTAACATCAGTATTAAACTCTAAACATGTGGATTCTATAGGTTTAACTTTATTTCCTTCTATAGAAATTACAGAAGATCAGAACATTAAAAGTAGCATCTCTTTGCACTTTTAAAATGGTTGCAAAAATTAACTACTGAAAATGTGCATAATATGTTTAGGTAGAAGTGGACTACTGCAGGAAGCAGCTGAACAACTCTGAGACTACAATATCCCTTCCCAACAAGTAAAAGTAGTTAAGCAAAATTTCCAAAGTTAAAAAAAATTAGGCAGTTTAAAGACCAAGTAAATTAAACATGACTGCATTTAAAACTTTGAATCAAGCTAATAATATTAAAACATACAAATATTATTGAAAGAGTAATTCACCCATTGTCTGATACTAGCTTTATCCTGTCAAAGACTGCAGAAGCTGGACCATTCTCTAACAGGCACTAGCTATAAGGGACAAAACAAATTCTGGCTGTGATACAAGACAAACATGCATGTGCATGTACACACACACACACACACACACACACACACACACACACACACACGTGAAAATAACTATGGGCAACTTAGAAGAATGCCAATTTACCCATCTATGTTTTTGAGGTGATGTAACATCTGGGGAAAGCACAAAAAGACACATGGGAGATGCACATTCGCAGAGAAGTAAACTGAATAAGAAAAAACAAGTGCAGTGAGAAAACAACATTAACCACAACACAATTGTGCTAGCTTGCTAAAGAAACAATTAAAAATAAAAACACATGCAAAAAATCAAATAACCATAACTTAACAAATCCTCAAAAACAAACTTATTTGTTTTTTTTCTATCAAACCTCTCTCATGGTTCTTATACCTGTGTAAGGACTTCATAACAATCTCCTCTCCCCCTTCTTCAGAAGTATAATTTTTGCTTAACTCAAAATATCATACCTGATATCTGGAAAACAGCCATTGTTAAACTCCTTCCCCAAAAAACTAACCGATTATACACCAGTGACTTCCATTCCATCTCTATTCTTCCCATACTTAGTAAAATCCTTGAAAAAAACAGTCTACAATCAACTCATCCATTACATCTCCCAATATCATCTGTCTTCAAAAGAGCATAGATCTTGAGCTGGTAGGAGGATTTCTACTGCACTCTGTACACTTAATGATAACATTCTCCTGGCTATGAACAAAAGCCTCCTCAGTGGATCCATCTTTATTGATCTCATCATAGTTTTTCATCTGGTTGATCATAACACTCTTTTAGATCACCTGACATTGGAATTAGCTAAGATACAGCTCTCTGGTTTAAAAATTATCTTTTCAATTGGTACTTTTCTCCACAGTTTCAAAACAGCCTCTCTGATTCGATCCCACTCCTTAAAGGAGTTTCTCAGGACTGCTTTTTGGCTCCCTTTCTTTTTTCTTTTTTTATTAGCATACTGCCACTTAACCTCTCTCATCCTCTCTCTTACTTTATGCTGATGATGTGGTCTTATTTCCCCTCAAACCCAACCTCCTTGGCCATACAGCAGCAGCTACAAGCTGGCATCCTTTCTCTTATCAAATGGCTTAATAAGAAAGAGCCAATTCTGAGCACTTCCAAAACTAATCAGTGCTGTTTGTTACTTCTCCTAAATGGCAGAGTAACTCTCAGTCTCTTCTTATCCATGACCATCATGACAACCCCATTTATCAAGTCATCTCTTTCAAATACCTTGGTATGTGAACTTTTATCTTCACCTACAGTAAGTATGGAATAAAATAAATACCCTCCAATGTTGGTCCTATACAATTTCCCCTTTCTCTCCAGATCAACCAGAAATGCCATAAGCAAAGGCATTCTACTAGCACAGCTTGAATGTGGACTTCCACTGATAACATCAGCATCCAAGATACAACCAACTCTGTCATTACATTACCTCTCCCACAGAGATGAGACTGGGGGTCTGAATGGAGACAGGATAAGTCAGCAAGCAAAGCAGAGTAGTACTGCTGAAATTGAACAATCCTCAAGTCTTGGTGAGTACCTTCATGAGGTAGACCCTGTTTTTCACAAAATCTCACCAAGATAATAGTGACATATAGACTGTATTTACACAGCTATATCATGAACAGCAGTAGGTCACAACTTAAAAAGATAGCTGGGTGCACAAGACCCAGGATAAAAAAGTGCTCAATCCTGGTAGGCACACTGGTGCCAGGAATGGAAAAAAAATGACAATATAAAAATCATCAAAATACAGAAACATTCCTACAATGGCCCCAGGCCAGGCTCAGGGGGAGGATGCCATCCCTGTTGTACAAGGAAGTAGCAGTCCACAAAAATCACAAAAACTGATAGGCCAAAGAAGACCCATAAAGATGATAGAGTGGACTATTGAGGATAAGAAAGAAATTATGTAATGTTACTATTATGCAAAAAGCCCAGAATTTCCAGACACAAGATATACAAAAAAGATTACGAGAGAAATTACAGGAATGAAAAGTACTTCCACAAGAAAAACTGTCAGAAGCTTCAAATAAAAATTTGAGGTCATTAATACAACAGACATGTGAAAAACAGTATATAGACCAAGAAACTTTGATCTGTTTAGAAAAAGACGCATCTGAGGAAGTGCAAAAATATAAACAACAAAACCTAGATATTTTTGAAAAAATATAAAAAAGAAATATGGACATGGGAAGGAGAGAGATTTGATATGGTGCAATATTTATGCAAAGGAGAAAGCCAAATTAATCAACATAAAGAAGGCAGCCCAAAGATGGAGTGCCTGCAAAGTGAAGGATTTTGTGTAGAAGGTCTAACACAGGTTACATCACAGCATGCTAGAAAGAGTCCTCAAAGTAAGGAGAAACAGAAAGATCAGGAGACTAATAAAGAAGCATGAGCATGGGAAAGAAAAAGTGATTTAATATGGTGCAATATCTATGCAAAGAAGAAAGAAAAACTAACCAATACAAAAAGAGCAGCACCAAAGATATCTGAAGAGAAATACTACAGAAGAATTCAGACATGGAAAACTTTACAATATAAAAAATAAGAAGACAAATAGGAAAAGTATAAAAGGAGGTTAGTAATGGAGAAGTTAATGAAATAGAAACTGAGGTTACGGAGTACCTCCGAAATGAAGGATTCAGTACAGAAAATCTAATTCAGAAAGCACAACAGGATAGAGCAATGGACCTCCAAATTAATGGGAAACCAGTGGAATGGGAAGCAAGTGGTCAGGCGCCATATGAAGATATTTTGGAGCTTTCCACAGGAAACCAGTATAAATGTTCACTTGAAGCTGGACAGCAAAGGAAGTAACAGGAAACTGTGGAAACTCTGATGCAGTCAATGTTAAGGAGTGATAGGCCAGTGAGTTCCCATATGACAGAGCAACAGATAGTACAGGAAGAAATTGAAGATAATGTGCCACAGGAAGATGCAGTAGAACTTTCTATAGAATGCCCACAGGAAATGGAAAACAAAAAATATGCCCTCAGTTTAGAAGAAAACGAGCTAAGAGAAGAGTTGCTTGATTTAATAGAGACAGACAGACATATTAAGATCAACTCAAAAAGTCAGAAGTTTGATCAAGCAAATTAACACAGTAGTTAGGACAGCCCATAGAGATCCATGCAATAAAACAGAAGTAAACAGGATATATTACTGTACAGCTAAATTAATAACTGATGAAGTTCTACCACAAGAACACAGGGAAGTGAAGGAAAAGAAGGGGAGAAATCAAATACCATCATGGAAGTACAGAATACAGAAAACTATAAAGCAGTTAAGACAAGAAGTGTGACTGTTAGATGAGTATAGAAGAGGGGAACAAAATTACTTAGAAAGATAGATGTGATAAAAGCAATGCTCAATATCAGAATAGATCAGGATCTAGCATGCACTATCGCAAATAAACTAAAAATCTCAGCACTAGGGCAGAAAAACTTAGACGATTGGGTTTGGTTACTTAGAAGATGCATAGATAATTATAAAGGAAAAGTACAAAATAAGCAATTTATTGATGACCCAAAAAAGCTTTATAGAGAATTGGGAAACAAGGTAAAAAGGAATTGAAAGACCACCAAAAAAAGAAGAAATAGATACGTTTTTTTTTCCAAATATATTTTTATTGCATTTTTTTCTTCTTATTTTAATACAAAAAAAGAATATCACAGAAAAATATGAGAACAGGTACTAGGAAAATCAAGTTGCAGTAATCCTAATAAAGTATATAATAACATGAAGCATCAGTGTTAAACTAAAAATATGCAAAATTAACTAATAATCAAGCTGTTCATATACAGAAAACTGCACAGAGATAATATACACCATACTGAAATCTGACATTAAAACACTTGCATCAAGACATTCTAGCCGACCTATTACTAACTATAAACACATTGATGTCACCTTGAATGTTCATCTTATATATATTACCATGACCTGCCCATTGTTGTGGGTAAACATTTTACAATACTAAATATCTTTAGTTTCCCTTTTTTACATAGAATAATACTGATGTAGTCCCTTGTTCATAAAATCAGTTTTGACCTAAGATTTCTATAAGTGTTCTCCAATGTTTCTGATAGTAGGATAGTTTTTTTTTTTGGCTTCTTGTAATTAGTTTACTGGCTAATAAGTACTTTATAGCCATTCCTTTAAATTCTTCCCATGTGATTTTATTTCTATCTAACCAATTTTGGGCTATTTATGATTTCATCATTGCACACCGTGTGACTATGATGTGTTTATTTTCATAGGAAAAATTGGTAGGGAATACATGTAAAATTGACATTTCCCATGACAGGGTAGATTTACTGTATCCCCTTTTTTCTAACTTGGCTTTTAACGAACACCATAATTTGTAAACATTCTTACAGCTCCAAAAAATATGAAGTGTGTGTGTGCAACGCTGTTTTGGCATATGATGCAATAAGGAGAGTGTGAGGGATTCATTTTACTTAGAAAAAGTGGTGTGTGATAAGCATTGTTATTAATCATAATTTGGGTGTAAATTAGTTTTTTGAGGGGGAGTAGTTTCAATGTAAGCTCAATTGCAGCAGATTTTTGTTCAACAGTGATCTTATTATTTTTCTCTTCCCAAAATTTTGAATATAGAAGTGCATCTTGATATTTAATTTTTGTTATTAATATATAGGTATCTGATACCATTTTAGATCTCAAAAGTAACAGGTTAATAATTTGTTGATATAGCTGCATGTCTTGGTTATTTATTTTAACTTTCATAGTAATCATGTTAATCAGGTATGTTAATTGGTTGATTATGGTGTTATAACTTTTATTTACTTCAAATGTTTGCCTAATGTTTTCAATTGAAAGGCTTTTAACCTGACAGAGATCCCATACAGTAATGTTTTTGATTTTGGGGTACTGAGTCCAGTTTATCATAGTATTATTTAGTTTAATATTTGGATTAAGGTGTATTGGTTGTCACATTACCAAGGTATCTTTAAGATTTAGGGAGGATACCAGCTTTTGAAATATTAGTGTGTTTCTTATGATTATGGGGTGGACCTTAAAATACTTTAACGTCTTAGAATTCAAAAAGGGTACTGCTTTAGGATTTAAATTACATGGGATTAGATGATTGTAATATATTTTAATCCATAGTGGATACCATACTTTGCTGAATGGTTCAAAATTTGCTATTTGTATAATTCAACTAGTATTTATAATGTTATAGTATGTTTGAAATTCAGGTACACCTAGTCCCCCCTTTTTGTTTGGGTAATGTTAACGTAGAATATTTTATTCTTGTATTTTTTGGATGCTAAATAAATTTACCTCATAGTGTTTCAAGTTTGGAGAAGAAGTTTTTGTGTATATTTTGATTATTGCACTAAAATGAAACAACTTAATAAAAAAATAAATGCATTAATATCATCTGTATGTACATTCCCCCAGGTAACAATATATCTACATTTGAAGATATCCTGCACTGGTTATCATGTCACTACCCCCAAGAAACCCTACTACTTGGAGACTTTAACATAGACTGGGGCACCTGTTCCCTAGAATCCCCAACCACCCATATTAACCTGCATGCATTTACACAAATCATATCCACCCCTACCAGGATAGGTAAACCCAACCAAAAAGAAAGTATACTACTTGACTGGGTACTCATAAACAGTTACCCCCAACTGTACACCTCTAGTACCCTCCTTAATGGCCTAAGCAATTACCTTCTAACATATGTAATTAAGCACAAAACCATTAATTCCCAACAACCCTTACTCAGAAAGGTTAGAAACAATAAAAACTTTGACCCTGCCAAATTCCAACAAGAACTAAACTCATGTAATTGGTCTATTCTAAAACACCTCCCCTTAGAGGAAGCAGTAGCATACTTTAACAATAAATTCCTTGAGATCCTTGATTTGCATGCACCTGTTCGTTCAAAGAGAACCAAGGCAAAAACTGCACCAAGGTTTTCTATAGAGTCTAAACTCAAAATTACCCTTAGAAACAAAGCATGGGCTTTATGGCATTCTTCCAAAGACGCTCAAGATCACATTAAATACAGGCAATCCAGGAACGAAACCAAAAAATCAATTTTACAAGACAAAAAACAATACTACTGTAATTTACAGACAGTAAATCAAAATAACCCTCAGAAGTTTTGGGCAGGTTTAAATAATCTACTACATCCTGGACAAACTTCAACCCCAATCCCTGCTGCTACTATTGATAAAACCCCTGAAGATGTTTCTGATAGTTTTAACCAATTCTTTACTGAGACAATTCAAGCCCTAGCTAGCCAACTACCTCCTAGCTCCCCTGGTCCTGAAAGTAGCACCCCTAGAAACCTACTTGCGTTCAGCTTCCAACCAGTCGCCACTTCACTTATCCGTACCTTGATCAAAAAATTAAAACCCACTACACTTTCTGCTGATCAACTCCCTGTCGAGTACCTACAAAAATCAGCTGATGCTATTGCTTACCCCGTCTCAATACTAATCAATCGAACCATAGTAGAAGCTAAAATTCCCATCATCTGGAAAATATCCTATGTAATCCCACTTCACAAAGGAGGCAGCTCTACTGAATTCTCCAATTATGGGGCCAATAGCTATACTCTCTCCACTTGCAAAGATTATGGAAAAATTTATTCATAGACAATTCATGCACCACCTAATCCAAAATCGCCTTATGGCAGACACTCAGCACGGCTTCCATCCTCATCACAGCACTACTTCAGCCCTCCTAGCCTTTACTAACACCATAAACCATAATCGCAACAATAATTATATATCCTCAGCCCTCTTTTTGGATCTTTCCAAGGCATTCGATATGGTTGATCACCAACTTTTAATCCACACCCTGCAAACATTCTGTCTAGATACTGGAGCCCTCCAATGGTTTCAATCCTGCCTGAATGGTCGACAGCAGACTGTCCTCTGGCAGAACAAACTCTCTAACCTTCTACCTAACACCCTCAGAGTACCACAAGGCTCTATACTAGGGCCCTTGCTGTTCTCCATCTTCATTAACGACCTTTATACTGTCATCCCAAAAGTCAGCTGTATCCAATATGCTGATGACTCTACTCTGATTTGTTCAGCCACATCTCCAGTAGAGTTACGGTCAGCTACCCAGACCACCTTTAATACAATAGAAAACTGGCTTTCTGAACATCGTCTGATCCTAAATCCCAAAAAAACTAAAATGCTGTTATTTTTACCAACACGTAGGTCTACCGCTTTCACCTTTACCATAAAATCAAATGATGGCACAATAATCTCCCCTGACCCATCTACAAAACTATTAGGTGTCATCATAGACAATAATCTCAAATTTGACCTACATGTTAACCAAACTATCAAAACCATCAATAAAAAACTAGGGTCACTTTACAGAATAAAAGCCTTCCTAACCCCTCCAGCTAAAATTGCCATAGCTCACTCTCACCTTCTTTCAACCCTTCTGTATGCATCCCCTCTACTCTCGAATTTGAACAAGACTGTCCTTAACAAACTCTCAATTTGCTACAACCACATTGCCAGGTTTGCCACTGGGCTGCCTTTTAGGACACATCATTGCATCAATCTAAATCAGCTTGGTTGGCTTGAACTACCTAGCCTAATCCAGTATAACCAACTGATTATGGCCTATAAAATCCTCTATAATCCGGACAATACTCCTGCACTTAAAAATATTATCATCCCCTATAACAATCCTAGACCGCTTCGATCCTCTAACAAACTACTAATTCAGACTAGCAAAATTAATAACACAGCCGGTGATTCTCTCTCTGCAAACTCTGCAAGTAGATCCTGGAACTCACTTCCAGCTGATATTACCTTACTTTCCCACCTTAGGTCAATTTAAAACTAGACTCAAACAACATTTGTCACTTAACTGGCTATGTCAATGTATCAAGCCTGGCTAACTCGAATGTGTAAAAATCTGTTAACCAGTTTACTGTGTAATTTAATTTAATCCTGACTTGTGCTCAGGACTAACTTTAACCTGTGGAACTTGTTTAACTTGCTTACTTATGTAATCTCTGTAAATAATCTGTTTATAATATGTAATGCTGGTATTATGTAATGCTGTATCTGCTTACCCTTGGAGCTTTTCTCCCCGGGCCTCTGCTGAAAATGGACATGCACCCAGTTGGACTATCCCGATCAACAAATGTAAAATAAATTAAAAAAAAATAATAATCTTGGAAGAATATTAATGTTAATTATAGCAATCTTAGTGGAGATAGATTGAGATTTAATCATCTCTTAGTGTCCTCAGTGATAGAAGTCCAGGTTTTGAGCAAATTAGTCATATCAGATGGGGGTGTTAAGTGAACATGATACCCAGATATTTAAGATTATAATTTACTTTTATTTCAGTTTCGGAGCAGTAGAATTCTTTATGTCCTAGTGTATTCAGAGGGAATATGACAGATTTTTTGGGGTTACTGGTATAATTGGATATTTTTGAGAATTTTTCAATTGAGTTTAATATCTTATTCAAATCTGTATTGGGGAATTCAAAACAGATGTTTAAATCATCTGCAAAAGCTGTATACTTTATTGGGATTTTTGAAATATTCATAAGATGGAGATAAGTTATTTGTGATATTTTAAGAAATATAGATTCTATGTATATACTGAACAGATATGGTGATAGTGGGCATCCTTGCCTTGCACTGTTCACAATTTGAATAGGTTTTGATTGCTTTTTATTTATAAATAGTGTTGTCATGTCATTATTGTATAAAACCCTAACCATGTTTATACAGTCTTCAGGAGTGCTAAATTTCTGGAGTATCTTTAATAAAAAATCAAAATGTACCCTGTCAAAAGCTTTGGTTGCATCTACTGAAAGTGCACAGCTACGGCATTTATCATACGCTTTTAAACTAATGATTGAATCAATGGTGAGTGCATTGTCACTTGTCTGCTGTTCATAAAACCTAGTTGTTCAGAAGATATGATGAGAGGTAAGATTTTTTTTATTCTACTGGCTAGGACTGTAGAAAGAATTTCTTTATCAATATTTATGAGTCTTATCGGCCTGTAATTATTTGGATATGATGCTTCAGACTTGGGTTTTGGTATGAATATAGTTTTTGAGTTATTGATATACACGTCTTTGGTACCATACTTTATTATGTATTCGTATACTTTCAGTGATATTGGAGCTAGTTGTTTTTTTGAAAGTCTTTTAAAATTCTGCCATATAACCCTCTGGCCCTGGTGATTTGCCTGGTTTCAACCTATTTACAGCAGCAATAATTTCCTCTACATTTAAGGGAGCCTTGAGGTTATTTATTTCTGCTTCATTCAGCACTAGAAATTGTAACTCTTCAGTAAATTGATGAAATAATGATTCATTAAATTGGTCATGAGGGCCATATAGGTTTTGGTAAATCTCTTCAAAGGCCACTATAATGTTTGTCCATATCTAGAGATTTGTTATTATAGTTTAATTGCTTTATTTTGGTAGGGTTGTTTATGTTTATGATTCTTGCTAGTACTTTTGAGGGTGATTGAGCCCATTTGGCATATTTGTGAGGAAGTTTAATTTCATTGATTGAGAACTGTTGTGTTCGAATTTCCCGTAATTGTCCCTGTAGTGTAACCATTTGACAGAAATACATACATTTTGGAGAAGTATCTATGAAGATCCTGTGGAATATAACAAAGATGCTAAATGGATAGAATAAATAAAGAATAAGAATTTTAATGGCACAGGAAATGAAATGGGGTGAAGTAACAGCCAGAGAAATCGAAACAAAGTTAAGAAAAGCTCTAATTGGAAAACCCCAGGCCCAGATGCAGTACATAACTTCAGTTTAAAAGTATTAACATCTTTGCACGAATATTTAGCCACAAGTAAGTACTATTTATATGCGCATGCCACACAGACACCAAACCTGGCTAACAACAGGAAAACAATGCTCCTACTTAAGAGTGAACCTGCAAGCTACCCTAAAAATTATAGACCAATAACTTGCCTTCTGATGATGTATAAACTATACACTGGAATTGATGTCGACAGAGCTTATAGTCATTTCGAAGAAAACTCAATTATGGCAATAGAACAAAAGGGCAATAAAATAAAGTCATATGGAACAAAAGATCATTTGTTGTTAAATAAAGTCATAGTGGAGAACTGTGAAAACGGGGAAGAATTTAAGTATGGCATGGATTGACTACAAAAAAAAGCATTTGATAGTATCCCATATTAATGGATAAAAGAGTGCTTAAATATGTATAAGATACATTGTGCACTGATCGACTACAGTACAGTGACCATGAAAGTGGCAGACGACTTTGCAATTAAGCCATGAAAAAGGACAAATTATTACTACAAAGATAAAAATTCAAAGGGGGATATTCCAGGGTGACTCTCTGTCACAGCTGCTATTCTGCCTTGCCCATAACCCATTAAGCGACTTAACAGCTTAGGCCATGGCTATAATTTGGCTCCTAGAAAACAACAAAGAGTAAAGACTTTTCATCTTCTCTTTGTCGATGATTTAGAACTGTATAGCTCATCAGATGAGGAACTGACAGCACAACTGCAAGTTGTCAAAACTTTTTCAGATGATACACGAATGTCATTTGGTCTTGATAAATGTGCAAAAGCAACCTTTAAAGCAGGAAAACTGCAGCTCCAAGAAAACATCAGTTTGGGACAAAAATTTGATATAAAAGAACTTGAGCAAGAGGGAGTGTATAAATTTTTGGGAATTGATGAATGATCAACAATAAAACGTGAACGAATGTGAATAAAACTAAGTAAGGAATACTTTAGAAGACTTAAATTAATCCTGGAAACAGCGTTGACATCTAGGAACAAAATCCAAGCTCTAAACGAATTTGCTCTTCCTGTTCTAACTCACAGTTTTGGAGTGAATGACTGGCCCCAAAACGTGTTGGATAGATTAGACAGGAAGACAAGAAAGATGCTTCATAATCACCAAATCATTTATAAAAATCAGTGCATACCAAGATTATATATTCCCAGTTCTGGAAGAGAGATGGGCCTCCTTGAAATTGATTACATGTATAGATCTGCAATTGCAGGATTCCACACATATCTGTTGACCTCACAAGACCCAAAAGTAGTGAAAGTTTTGAAACAAGAGGAGAATAAATCTAAGACGACTTCCCCTGCTTAGGTTAACAGAAGCATATCGCCGTTAAGCAGGAATGGAAATCAAACCACAAGTAGATAAAAATCAGGAAACAACTGAATGTGCCAAAAAACAAAAGAAAGACTATAAGGTGAAGGACCAAATGAGAAGGCAAGAAATGTGGAAAATGCATAAATATAGTTGCAAGTATAGAAAACATCTGGAAGAACCTCATGTTGATCAGGAACAAATGCAGGAATGGTTAAGGAGAGGCAAATTCAAACAGAGAGATAAAAGGTTAATACTGGCGGCACAAGACAGTGTACTATGTACACATTGATTTACAAAGTTCATTGAATATGTGGGAGAAACAGACAAATGAAGGTTTCATAAAAAGAGAACTGGAAACAGCTGCACACCTCGTTGTTGGTTGCGACATAGTAATGGCAGAAGGACTGTATACTGAAAGGTATAAAAATTTAGCAAGACTGTTGCACTGGGGATTGTGCAAATATTATGGTACTGAAGTGGCTGAAGAACACTGGGAAACATTAGCCACAAAGCACCATAGAAAATGATGAAGTCTACATCACATGGGATCACCCATTACCATCAGTTCAAAAGATAGATGCTAGAAAACCGGATACATTGGTCCATTAAAAGAAGACAAAAGTAGCATTGATCACTGAAATCGCCACACCCAGTGACTACAGTGTCTTGCGTACAGTGAGACACAAAGTCATAAAATATCAGGATTTGCAGGCAGAAATGACAGCAATGTGGAAAAAAAATACCCAGACAGTTCCAATAGCAGTAGGAGCAACGGGTCTTGTAAAAAGAATCTACAATCATATTTAGACGTGTTACCAATACATGTAACCCATACAAATTGCAGAAAGAGTCATTATTGGGCAAAATGTGGGTGCTGTAAAGAGCACTTCGGGCTAACATCAAAGACTAAAACAATACTAATTTCATGAACTTTAATTGTACTTTGACTTAGGAATGGGGTCCATTCCCATCATGGTATTAGAAAAGCAAAAGACTTGGAGAAATAAAAAAACATGAGAATCATCGTGTCAAGCTTAATAAAACCATTTGGTTACCTGTCCAGTAACCTGCTTTTTGGATCCCAACTCTACAAGCTCCTCAAAGAACACCCCTGTCCTTCACTGAATTCCAGCCTATTCAGACAATCCCACAGGTACAATCTCCATCACTCCCCTTCATCAGCCAGGCACCTCTATCTTCCTCACATTATTTCCCTACACTAGTATGTGACATCACTTCCACGCTTATATATCATACACAGTTAATTTGTGTGCACCCTTACTTTACTTTTGCTGTATTTTACACATTGTTTTACCCCTTCACTCTCTCTCTTCTTCCTACTCGTTACTCCTACCACCACTTCCTACTGACCCTTATACTGTGCATTGTTAGTATTACTAATGATTCATTGTTATTTTCACATTGCATTTTGTTTGTATTCATAATACTTCTTGTTAATTTTCTTGTCTATTTTTATTTGTATTTATCTGGGCTGAGATTGAAATAGGTTCATTTGGATCAGTACTCTATTCTGTTTACCGGACTGAATAGATAACTACATAAATAAATAAATCCCAAATCAAAAGAGAGAAAAACATCTTTAATAAAAAATGGAGGTATTGTTTTTTAACAAGTATTTCTTTATAAATATGTATTTAACGAGCATGTCTCTACAAATATGCATATAGACATGCATGTAGCAAATAATCAGTAAACCAATTTAAAAACAAAATTGTCAAAGGTTTAATGGCAAACAATAGCTGGACTCTGTAGCATTTGTCTGTAGGTGTGGGAGACAAACCACTAGGAAAACCCACACACCAATCATTAAGTGCAACTTAGGTAAACATTTTTTGAACAGACATCGTTTTTGACTGTTCATTTTCATGTAGACTGTTTACTAACGATTCTGTTTCTCAAACAGTAAACAATTTAACACCTTTCTTTACAGGACAAAGAATACTTTTTTAATTACATGTGCCCAGTGATCTGACTTGCTTAACTACAACATTCTGCAAAGCCTAGCTACAGGTCAGTGAGATATTACACTGTCAACCTGGCACAGCAGACTGAAAAGATGTTATCTAGTAAAAAAAGGGCAATGCTGAGGATATTTCAAGTATAGGCTAGCAAGCAGTTGTAACAAACACTGCTCAGTTAGTGTTTCTAATGTGTTTATGTACACAAAGGGAGTATAATCATTTATTAGTTAACTTACTTATTTTCAAAATTATTTTACATTCTGGGAACAGCTGAAGGTTTTAATATGTAATGGCAGTAGCCATGTATGTGGCAGAATTTCTCAATACTCAAGCCATTCATTAAATTAAAAAAAATCCATCCATTAGTTTTTAAAAGTCCATTAATGATCAGGTTAACATAACCCTACCAGATTACACAAATCTGAGCTCATGTCAAGATGTTGTGCTAACACTGCATACAATTCAGACTCAGTGCAATGTCTAACCCTAAACTCAATCTATTTTGGATTTTCAGAGACACTATTTTCAGAGTATAGGCATCTAATAAGAATGTAGCATCGCTGACATTCCTTTTAGTGAAAAACTCATTCAAAACTATGGTTAGTTTGACTCATTTGTTCTCTGCTGTTTTTCTCATTCTGCGGACTGCTGCACTTCTTTTGTGTTTCAAGATCTCCTGACATTCATTCCAGGACGAATGATTACCTGGGAAGCTAAGCAGGAATCCCTGGCATTACAGACCTGGATTAAATGAGGCTCAGGCACTAAAGTAAAGATGCAGTAACAGCAAAAGACAAAAGTTGACTGAAAATTAAGCTAGATAAGCAGTCAGATGAAAAGCACTCAGATCAGGGGCTTTAATTAGCATCATGTTGCATATGTCCTTTTCAGTTATAAAATATGAAAAATAAGACTGTGAAGGGCACTTTGTAGGACTCAAAGTTGCGTCAAGGAAAAAAGTCTCCTGAGTTATGTCAGGGATTAATGTATCATA
Source organism: Protopterus annectens (assembly GCF_019279795.1). Lineage (NCBI taxonomy): Eukaryota > Metazoa > Chordata > Ceratodontiformes > Protopteridae > Protopterus > Protopterus annectens. The sequence goes on from NC_056746.1 coordinate 625,933,426, forward strand.
TGATGCAGGAAGAAGCCTCAATTAGATGATTATTTTAAGTGTACTCCCTTGACCGATATCCCATTAAGCATACAAAGCAGTGTAGTCAGAGCAGCTGCTGTTCTGCATGGTACAATAAGTGTTAGGTCACTGTCATATAAGACACATTCACTTAGAAATACTGTAGAATAAATACCGCTGGTTATCATGGCACTCAATGTCAATCTCTATGGACTTTTTTTAAAATAACAGAAAAACTGTGCAGTAAGCCTCAGGTGGCTGTAGCACTGAACTAGTAAAAATAAATAAAAACACAGTCTGGGAGAACTAAAAGGAAACTTGATTCATACACTAAAGTGAAAGATAAGAGCTTCTGTCTACTAAACTATTTTCACAAGCTGCATATTTTTTCAGATTAATGTTCATGACATAGTAGCAAAGTGTTTCAGCCCCAGGTCACAGCAGCCAGTCCTCTACCTTCAGAGTCACTAGCAGATTTTAGGTCACTAAGGGCACAGCCAGATGCCATGCCATTGCAGTTTCTAATACATTAAAATGTCAAAGAAATGGCAGACATAGTCTCACTGTATCAGTTGACCTAAAAGAGGACACTTCCTCCTGGACAGATCCAAAGTTGAAAATATATCTTCACCAATCCCAATCTGATATTTTCTACAAAACCTAACACTCAAGGAATTCTAAACACTTCTGCCAATGCAGAGATTGCTGTAATGTGCCAGCTACCTAAGTGTAGTATAGCTAGGGTCTGTCAGTTTTGCTCTCATAGTACCTTCCTACAAATAAAAAAAAAATGGAATTCTTTTCTATTGAATACACAGATGGAGTCCTGACTACTATCAAGATGGCCAAAACTCAATTAGCTGCTCAGTCACTGGAGAAGCTGGGTTAGAGGATGGGAGTGAAGTGGTTATGCAGACTCGCCCATTCCTGGGATACAGTCTGTTCAGCTCTAATGTCTGATTACTCTGCAGAAGGGAGAATGGCATGCAGAAAAAATACTGGGGATGTGTACCTAGTTTCTACTAAGCTGATTCGTCAGCTGTCCTCCGAGGGGAATGTAACTTCCTGGAGAAGGTGTGAACAGAAGCAGGCACATCCTGGAGGAGGGGCATTGGTTCCTTGCATGCACATATCAGCTTCAAAAGGTCAGAGAGTTAAGCCATACAAGCTTGACAGCCACTCAAAGTCTGCTCTCATCCCTGTTAACCAGGAAGAATGAATGGATGAACTGGTCATAAATGGGACTGATAGTTGGCAGGCAGCAGAGCAGAAGCAAATGAAAAAAAAATAGCAACAAAAGTTTGATGCTTACATTATTAACTAAATAATGCTGAGGTAAAGTATATACCTTTGCTTGACTTGAAAAGAATCTCAGCAGGAGAAGCTGGCGGAGCAGACATTCATCCACTAAGGGGTGGAGGTTGCATGTAACCCATCAAAAACATCTCCTTGCAGATCATGACCCGACAAGATGGGTGCCGTTCACATATTAAATGGCATGACAAAAAATATCTGTTACACATTACATCAAAAATTCTCCTTGTCAGATCCTGTTGGAGTGAATCCCAAGGAAGTTACAACTCAAGTAGAAGTCAGAGGATCACAAACAAGCAAAAGAGTCAGACAGCGGAATCCTGGAGAAATTACCTTATGAATACACCCCTGGGATCACTTCATTGACTCTGCTTGACAGAGGATCAGTTAATTAATCAATGGGGTGGCGAAAGCCGACACACTCTGGATAGGCTTATAAATGCCCTCAGGCAGATAGCCTAGTACCTACCTATGAACATAACCTGTCTCCATGGGTCACAGCAGTAAAAAGAATTAGTGAAGCTGTGCAATGAAGACTAAGAGGCTAAAACACAAATGTCCACAACAGAGACATTCTGGAAGAAAGAAACATAGGTAGCAACTTCTCCCTAGAATGTTCTTTTACTGTGGGATTTACCAATAGGCAGTCAGCAATCTGAGGATGAGGAAAAAAACACTGCTGTTGGATGCAGTCGGGTAATTCACTTAAAAAGTTTTTGCTTGAGAAACATATAAGCGTTTCTTGACAGGGAAAAAAAGAACTGAGCTAGTCATCTTCCTAAACTTTAGGAGCCTATTCAAATAACTCCTAACCACTGGTGCAAGTTCATGGTATAAAATGTCCCACCTTCCCCTGGTTTCTGCCACTGAAACAAAGTGAACTAGTTCAGGGATAACTCCAAAATCACCTCTGGAAAGAAATATGGATTCATCATGAAGGCCTTGTTATCATAAAGAAAGACTAGAAATGGTTCCCTACACATGACAACCTGAAAGCTCCAGGATGCAATATGAAAAAGATATAGTTATCATAAAAGGACACAAAACATGAAATCCAATGCTACTTAGTAGGTCCAAACAGTGGATGAGTAAGCTTATAATGAAGATAAAATCCAGTGGAGAGGAGGGGTTCGTCATTAAAAGCCAAGAAGCAATACTCCTTCAAGGCACTGCTTAATCAGCCTGTGCTGGGCCACAATCCTGCCCTCCATAAAGTCATGATGTACAAAAACAGTTAAGTGTACCCTGACTGTGGAATAAATGAAGCCCAAATCATAGAAGGATACAAGTCAAGACTACTGGTAAAATAACTGACCTGGGTAGTACTGAGTAATGTTCCACCCAAACTGGGAATCACTGCCACTTAGAATCATAGACATGCCACAAGGAAATAAATTCTAGCATTTTCAAAAAGCTGACAGGACTTCGTCTAGCAAATCCAATTGGATAAGGGGGTCAACATTAAAGTTCAGCCTTGACATGCAACTATGCCATCTCAACCATGAAGAACATACCTGGTTTAAACCATAGCAGTTTCCTATGTCAACAAGGAAATTACACAGCCTTAAAGCCATACTCTATCAGCCATTAGGGAACAGGAATGAGTGCTGTTTCTCCCTGAATTTTGCAATCACTGAAAATGCTTATAGGAAACTCCCATGCTGCAAAAGATGTCCATTACAACCTCAGCTGTGTATTGCAGAACTGAGCAGGACAGGGAGACAAATTCTCTCACATTCTAACCACAGTGCCCCACTTCAAGAACATGCTGACTAGAAATGATGTCTAAATACATACAGGAACATATGATAGAATGGTGAAGTAACTCTCAGTAGCCCCATTTATTTACTCACTCTGGAATGCAAATCATTGAAATAGTGCCGCCTTTGAGTGCAGTTCACTGACAGACAAGCATCATCTTCCTCCAAAGCAGAGGAGTGTGGATACAACCCTGTGCCTCCTTGCTTGTTTAGGTACAAGAGGATAAATGCCTTCTGCCCATGGATGGTCTCAAAATCACACTCATGACTGCAGCGGAATGACCAGTGAGGTAGTTTTCTTGGCTGATTTAGCTAGTACAGAATGAGGCAAAACTATGTGATGCATGACGGCCTTCCTTAACAATGAGGAGCCTTCTTTCTCTAAGAGGGTTGGGTCAGGCCTAGACGAAGAAGAACAGGAATCACAGAACTTCCACAGAGGAGACAGCTATTTTCTCCTTAGGTCATCATAACCCAGGTCTGGCCAAAGAAGACTTCATCTCAAGAAACGAGTATTCAGTACCATGTTCTACAGTTCCTGCGGCCTTAGCCAAAGGATCACTGCAGTCAAATTTACAAGATACAAAACATGCCACTGAAGAAGCTATGGCAGAGGTTAATGCTGATTTTTCTTGATCACACACTTAAGAAATCCTCAAGTTATTTTTTTCTTAGTAAGTAGGAAGGTAAGTGGGGTAGGTGAGAAGAATAGTTGAAGGCTAAGTCCCAAAGTGACAGACAAGCTCTTTCAACACCTTTCCAAAACTCCAGACTCTTTGGATGGTGATATCAAGGCATCAAACTGTTGTGATGTTTACCATATTGATAATTTCTGCAGTAGCCTTATCTATATGGGTTATATGCTGCTAAGGATGTAACAGCTGGCCAGCTTCCAAAGCTTCATCACACCTTCCACATGCCCAAACTGTCAGGCAGCTCAAGTTGACCTGACTAAAAGACAAGTTTGGGCCCCAAGGCCTTCACGGTTACTGTCATCGAAAAGTACAGTGTACTGAGGCGTTTGAGAATCAACAATTTGCTTGTGCTGCTCCTTTGCTGGGCAAATAAGTTCCCTTTGGGGAAAAGCCTTCCAATCAACAATTTTTATTATTTATACTTTCCTCTACTTTCCTCTTAAGGAAAGTAATTTTACACCTATGAGACTGTGTTTTAAAGGACTGCCCCCAGACTGCACTGCACTTTTAACTCATTAACACCTACATGGTGTGGAATGTCACACCTCTAGCAGCCTATATACATCTTGCATTTCAGAGCATTTTCTGAAAGCTAAACTTAAAAACCATAACATAAACAAATGTAAATATTTTTATGAATAAAAAGTATAAAAACAGTAAAAATAGCAATGCTATCACTAGGCAGTCTTCTTTGCAGTGATAATACTGCATTCATAGTCTTCCTATAAACAATATAATATATTATAATGTAAACAAACCCCAAATTACATTGCTATACTGTCACAAAAATTGTAATATCTTGGAAACTATACAAGCTACACATATATTTCAGAACATTTATGTTAACCAAACGCAAGCTTTCGTGTGACAATAATAAGTTCTTCTGTTTGGGCATGTTTACTGATAGATTTACAGGAATATGAAACATATGCTTAACTGTATAATTATCAGTATAAATAACACTAGATATTGCTCAAGATATACAACTTAAAAGAATTTTTTCTTCAACAACATGTAAGGCTTCACCTTATGTCATATAATAGTTCAAGTAACTTCATTTGTGAAGTATAAAGTACATATGTAAATATAATTTACTTCATAATTACTAACATGCAACTAGCAATAGTGTGATCTAAACGAACACTGACAATTTTGACACATCACACCACACTCCACTTAATGTCATGTAGGGCCTTTCAGATATGAAAATATGTACATAAATATGAAAATATGGATAATAAGTGGCAAACAGTAATTAGTTTCACAGATGTGGTACATCCTAGATGGTATATCCTAGATCAAGTGTTTATTTTATTTCAAAAGAAAGGTATGCAAAACAAGCAAGTCCAAAGTACCTACTGATTTTCTTATTGTTTTAGAACATTAGCTGCCCCCCCCCCCCAATCTGTATTTCTAACTGCAATCTGTTTTTAGATGCTGTACTATTTGTATGCTCTGCTGTTTCTCTACTTCTACTAAACCTTTTCTCTTATAAATTCTTGTCTTCCTAATTTCCACATAACTCCTTGGTAAAATTGGCTTATTTTATTTCAACAAGACAGGTATGCAAAACAAGCAAGTCAGAGTACCTACTACCTTTTCTTATTGTTTCTGTAGACTTGCGTATCTGTGAAATCAGGGTCAGCCCTTTTCATCATACTATTGTTATCCACCACTTTTCTGGTCTATTCTGATCCTCCCCACAAGAACAACTGCAGCCTAATCAGGGCCAGCCCTTTTCATTATAACCTATAAACCTACTGATAGACTTCCTTCATCTGTTGCCTGCTACGCTCCTCTCCCTTCCCCCAATTTCCACCCACCCCCAGTGGTCCTACCTTTATTACAAAAAGTAACCCCTCCCACCCTTCAATCTATAACATCACCACACCTATACTTACTCCTACAACTTCTCACTACTATCCCTCCTACTCAGCTAATATGTACAAGCACACCATACCTATACTCACTGCATGCACACTCCTTGCATACATCACATCTTACCAAACCTCCACCATTCCAGCACTCAACCACTACCACTGTACCACCACACACACCACCACCACTCATATCCCACCTCTACTCTACTACTCTCTCATCAGGTCAACAACCTTCCCAATACACCCTCTACATAGACTACAGACCACAATACCTAAACTAAAAACAACCCCACAACCTAACATAACCCTACCACCATACTTATTGCCCACAAAACACAATCAAAAAACTTCCCTTATAAGCAAGCATATACAGAAATTGATAAAACTAATAATCTCACCCATATCCAACCTAGCACTCAGTGGAGACATCCATCCTAATCCTGGCCCCTCTATCTCCAACCCCTCCCCTCAATCAGACTACAAACCACATCTCCCAAATCACAGCCAATAGAAAGCCAACTGACCTCCTTCTGATAAGCCTAAATATTAGAAGTATATGCAACAAGGTGCAAGAATTCCATGCCAGCATAGACTTCTACTCCCCTGATGTAGTGATCCTTACAGAAACATGGTTAAAACCACACATTACTAATGAGCAAATCATCCCTACTGGTTACAATATACTAAGAGTAGACTGACCAAACAAAAAAGGAGGTGGTATAGCTATAACATATAAGCAGCATCTAGACATCCAGATATTAAAGTTAGCAGCTCCCCAAATAGGTAAGGAAGAAATAATATATACCAACCTTAAAATAAACCAAAATAAAACCCTGAACATAATAGGTTTCTACTTCCCACCTAGCCACAACATCCCTCCACTTGAAAATCTCCTCAGCTGGACTACCCACCACCTACCCCAAGAAACTTTAATTCTAAGAGACTTCAACACTGACTGGCAGTCCTGCTCTAGCAACCACCCAACCCATCATGTAAATCTTCATGGCTTCACCCAACTAGTCCAGTCACCTACTAGGATAAATAACTCCAACAAACACACTACCCTTGATTGGATTCTAGTCAATAAGAGCCCCCCAGTTATATATAGCAGGCTGCTTATCTGACAGCCTCAGTGATTACTCCCCAACCTTCTTACTAAGAAAACACCTTTATAAAGCAAAACCCATCATCTACCGTCAAATACGCAAAACACACTAACTTCAACCCTCTCTCATTCAGCTCATCCCTAAAAGACTGTAACTGGCAACCTCTAAAATACCTCAAACCAGATGACACAGTTGACTACTTTAATAAAACAATTCTAAGCATCCTTAATTACCATGCCCCCATAAGACGTTCCCGAACTAGAGCCCAACAATCCCCATGGCTACAAAAAAAACCCCACGAAGTCTGAAATGAAAAACAGGGATAAAGCGTGGGACAACTGGCGCAAAACCAAAACCCCCCTCTACTAGGCAAAAATTCCTAGAACTACGCAATAGAACCAAAAAGCTTATAAAACAGGACAAAATACAATAGTACCAGTCTGCCCTTACCTCCTCCCAACATAACCCCAAACAATTCTGGTCCTCAATAAACTCCATCCTCCACCCAGTTAAAGTAAGTACACCCACTCCTAACTTAACTCACTCCTCTGAAAATATTGCTACCGCTTTCAACAATCACTTCACACAAACCGTACTATCATTAGCCAGACAACACAATCCCCCCCCCCCCATAAACCCACACCATCAACTAGAACTAACAATCTCCCAACTAGCTTCTCTTTCTCTCCTGTTCCTACCTCCAAAATAAACTTAAAACCACCAGATTAGCAGCAGACAACCTCCCAGGTGAATACATTCAACTTGCAGCTGACGTTCTAGCCTACCCCGTATCACTCTTGATTAACAGATCTCTATCAGAAAGTTATGCTCCTACACTATGGAAAGTCTCACACATAATTCCCCTACAGAAAGGAGGCCCTTCCACAGATCTAACCAATTACTGCCCCATAGCTATTCTCTCGCCACTCTCCAAAATACTAGAGAGATGCATTCATTCTCAAGTCTCAGATCACCTCCTTGCTAACAACCTCCTCTCCAACACGGTTTCTGACCTAACCATAGCACCACCACCGCCTTACTCTCTTTCTCTAATACTATCCTAAAAAATAAAATGTAGGTTATCTCTCCTCAGCTACCTTCCTAGACCTCTCTAAAGCTTTCGACATGGTCCCACACAAACAACTCATCTCTCTTCTCAATAACCTATCCTTCTCTCAACCAGTCATCAACAGGTTT